>NC_084548.2:76092500-76097500 GCF_033978685.3 Nerophis lumbriciformis
CCAACACACTTGGTCACACATTACACAACTTTGTGGGCGTTATAAAAAAACATTCATGCACCAAAAAAAAAAAAAAAAAAAAAAAAATGACAGCCATTCAAATCCATTACAAAGCATGAAAAAATGTTTGGCGCATTTTAGCTGCTTGATATTTCTGATTGATTACTAATATTTGTCATGTCTGTGTAATCATGTTTTGTTTTAAGTCATGTTTTGTTTAGTTATAGGACTCTTTAGTTTCTGTCTTTTCACTCCCTTGTTTTGTCGCCATAGTTACCCATTAGTTTCCACCTGTCACGTCACGCACCTGTTTCCCGTCTCGACTCACGCACCTGTTTTCGTTAATCATGTCTGTAGTATTTAAGTTCGGTGTTTTTCAGTTTGTCTTTCTGACGACCTCACCACATTTATGCTCTGTCCATTCTTTCCATGTCCATTCCTCATGCAACTATTTTTGTCCAAGCCAAGTAAGTTTTTGTTCCATGTTTATAGTCTTTTTGGTTTCATAGTTTATTCTCCGCCACTGTGCGCGCTTTTCGTTTGTACTTTTTTTTTAATGTATTAATAAATCGTGTACCTTCATTCCCGTCTCGCCCGAGCCAACTTTCCGTTGCATCCCGGAAAAGCAAACGCCCAAGATCAAGTCATGACAATATTGAAGGAGGTCGTCATGGAAGTAAACAACTTTCACATACTCTTATTAAACATGTAAACATTACATTTCCATATTAGCAACATTAGGTTGTGTGCATGTAGCGTGCTTAGTCTGGAGGCTAAATACACACAGTGTGTTATGTAACTGTTGTTTAGTGTTGATATTCTTTGCTTAGTTTGATAAATGTTGGAGCAGTTTGCTTCATCAGGAGGGTGAAGTCGCTCAATTTAAAGTGTTGGATTTAACTGTGTTGGTGAGGGCGTAGAAAAAGGGGCATTTTTCTACCAGTAGACAGCGTTTAAGATTGAGTGTTTCACTGCTAAATTAATAATATATTTATATTGAATATGGATTTTAAATATGTATCTAAATAGGTGGTTAATTGGTTAGGTATTTATGTATTTGCATATTGGGTTTTCTGCTGCATTTATCTATTGTGTTTCTGGGTTTAAATGTATTTTATATGTATCTTGGTGCATTTATCTTGAGACAATTTATTTAAAATCTGTTTTAAATTAAAGGGAAAAGATGTGTCCATTTTCTTGCACTTGTTTAATGGTTAAGAGTTTGATAGCCTAATTAATAGTTGTAAATTATGGGATTGATAATTGATTGATTTTTTACAGCATGTTAATCTTGTGGTGTTTTGTCCTTAAAGGTTTTTCACCTACTAAAGAAGCTAAAGGCTACTAAAGGCTACTAAAGACAGCTAATGACAGCTAAAGAAACTAAAGTCTATTAACACTGCTAAAGACTGCTAAAAAGACTAAAGAAGAAAAAAGAAGCTGTTTCTTCGTTGGAAAAACTGTTGCAAACTAAAGGAAAATAAAAGGAAAAAGTAACTACGGTCTGGTCTTTTGAGTGAAATCCAGAAGCCACATTCAGCATTGGTACATCCCTTCAAGTGTGGGATAAGCACAGCGAAAAAAGCCAAACACTTGACAGTTGTTGTATGCACACTGTGTCGAGCGGAAATGGCCTATCATAGCAGCACAACGGCTATGAAGGAACATTTGAAAAAAAAGCACCCGACAGCATTCTTGCCATCACCATCAACTAGTCAATCGTCCGCGTGAGTATACGTTGTCATCATTACACAAAAACGTGAATGTGTCATTTGTATCTGCGTTGTAAATTCATAAACTAAAACACTGTTTCGCTCTGAGAGGCGCGTTTGGCGTGCCTGTTCAGTGTTCACAAAGACGCGCTCCTCTTTAACGCTAACGTTAATTAGTTGTGCAAATACCTTTTACAACATTAACAGTTACATATACTATGTACAAACCAACAATTAACTTTCACTTTAATCATACTATCATTGTTGTGTTATTAAGCAAAATAAGCAATACTTTTACTTTTGTTGAAATGTTTACACTGTTACAGAATATTTCGTTTTGCACTTTTTTGTATTGGATGTTTATCTTTATTTTTGCACATTTTAAAGCAAAATAAGCAATACTTTTACTTTTGAAATGCTTATACTATTGCAGAATATTAAGATTTGCACTGGATGTTTACTTTTATATTTCCACATTAAAAAGCAAATAAGCTACTTTGAATTTTGTTAAATGTTAAAAGTTTTAAATGTTTACATTGTTACAGAATATTTTGTCATGTTGTTGTCAATGTTGACTGAGTGGCCATACTTTTTTTTTTTTGTAAATAAAAGTCATGCCTTTTGAAAAAACTGGCCTACATTTATTTTTTTCATCTTCATTTTAAATAAAAAAAATAATCGGTAAAAGGAAAAATAATCTATAGATTAATCGAAAAAAATAATCTATAGATTAACCGATTAATCGAAAAAAATAATCTATAGATTAATCGATAGAAAAATAATCGTTAGCTGCAGCCTTAGCGACATCATGCTAGGCTAGCCTACTTGTGATTCACGCGCTACAAGCAACGTTTACGTCTCATAAAATGTTTTTGTCCAAACTATCATGGTCTTTAGCATCAAGTAGTCATGTGTGCTTCTGCTTGGATTTTCGGGCACTTTATTGCTCAGCTGCACACTCTTCGTGTGTGTGTGTGTGTGTGTGTGTGTGTGTGTGTGTGTGTGTGTGTGTGTGTGAATAATTGAACAACACCCCCCTCACACACACGCTGCTAACGAGGCTAACAGCATGTTGTGTTTACATTAGTCAAGTCAAGCTGTGATGGAGAACAACCTGTTGACATTATTATTGTCTTATTGTGTGTGTGTGTGTGTGTGTGTGTGTGTGTGTGTGTGTGTGTGTGTGTGTGTGTGCTGCTCCAATGAGGTCATGTGACGTATCATTTATTCATACATATTCCATAGTCAGACCTTTGCGGATACTTCCGGCGGTGTACACACTTTGGACGGCGCCCTGGTCTGATTTGCATAATTGGCCGTGACACATGTGCGTGCAAATTTTATGCACCAGACGTTTTCCAGGCCAAGGACCTCCAAACTGAGGCGAGAAGAAAGGAGGACTCCCTACTTCTACGTCCTGTATGACATTCAGCCGGCTTCTAGCTTGTTATTGCGCAATGCTAAGATGCTAACAGCTAGCTGTCATTAGTGCTAAAATAAATGTAATATATTATCCGGAAGAACTTTGAACATGTCACGAGGGAGGTGCTGGACATTGAGTCCGAGTGGACCATGTTCCGCGCCTCTATCGTCGAGGCGGCTGATTGGAGCTGTGGCCGCAAGGTAGTTGGTGCTTGTCGTGGCGGTAATCCTAGAACCCGTTGGTGGACACCGGCGGTGAGGGATGCCGTCAAGCTGAAGAAGGAGTCCTATCGGGTTCTTTTGGCTCATAGGACTCCTGAGGCAGCAGACAGGTACCGACAGGCCAAGCGGTGTGCGGCTTCAGCGGTCGCAGAGGCAAAAACTCGGACATGGGAGAAGTTCGGGGAAGCCATGGAAAACGACTTCCGGACGGCTTCGAAGCAATTCTGGACCACCATCCGCCGCCTCAGGAAGGGGAAGCAGTGCACTATCAACATCGTGTATGGCGGGGATGGTGTTCTGCTGACCTCGACTGCGGATGTTGTGGATCGGTGGAGGGAATACTTCGAAGACCTCCTCAATCCCACCAACACGTCTTCCTATGAGGAAGCAGTGCCTGGGGAGTCTGTGGTGGGCTCTCCTATTTCTGGGGCTGAGGTTGCTGAGGTAGTTAAAAAGCTCCTCGGTGGCAAGGCCCCTGGGGTGGATGAGATCCGCCCGGAGTTCCTTAAGGCTCTGGATGCTGTGGGTCTGTCTTGGTTGACAAGACTCTGCAACATCGCGTGGACATCGGGGGCGGTACCTCTGGATTGGCAGACCGGGGTGGTGGTTCCTCTCTTTAAGAAGGGGAACCGGAGGGTGTGTTCTAACTATCGTGGGATCACACTCCTCAGCCTTCCCGGTAAGGTCTATTCAGGTGTACTGGAGAGGAGGCTACGCCGGATAGTCGAACCTCGGATTCAGGAGGAACAGTGTGGTTTTCGTCCTGGTCGTGGAACTGTGGACCAGCTCTATACTCTGGGCAGGGTCCTTGAGGGTGCATGGGAGTTTGCCCAACCAGTCTACATGTGTTTTGTGGACTTGGAGAAGGCATTCGACCGTGTCCCTCGGGAAGTCCTGTGGGGAGTGCTCAAAGATTATGGGGTATCGGACTGTCTGATTGTGGCAGTTCGCTCCCTGTATGATCAGTGTCAGAGCTTGGTCCGCATTGCCGGCAGTAAGTCGGACACGTTTCCAGTGAGGGTTGGACTCCGCCAAGGCTGCCCTTTGTCACCCATTCTGTTCTGAACTTTTATGGACAGAATTTCTAGGCGCAGTCAAGGCGTTGAGGGGATCTGGTTTGGTGGCTGCAGGATTAGGTCTCTGCTTTTTGCAGATGATGTGGTCCTGATGGCTTCATCTGGCCAGGATCTTCAGCTCTCACTGGATCGGTTCGCAGCCGAGTGTGAAGCGACTGGGATGAGAATCAGCACCTCCAAGTCCGAGTCCATGGTTCTCGCCCGGAAAAGGGTGGAGTGCCATTTCCGGGTTGGGGAGGAGATCTTGCCCCAAGTGGAGGAGTTCAAGTACCTCGGAGTCTTGTTCACGAGTGATGGAAGAGTGGATGGTGAGATCGACAGGCGGATCGGTGCGGCGTCTTCAGTAATGCGGACGCTGTATCGATCCGTTGTGGTGAAGAAGGAGCTGAGCCGGAAGGCAAAGCTCTCAATTTACCGGTCGATCTACGTTCCCATCCTCACCTATGGTCATGAGCTTTGGGTCATGACCGAAAGGACAAGATCACGGGTACAAGCGGCCCAAATGAGTTTCCTCCGCCGGGTGGCGGGGCTCTCCCTTAGAGATAGGGTGAGAAGCTCTGCCATCCGG
>NC_084548.2:76102500-76105000 GCF_033978685.3 Nerophis lumbriciformis
ATATATATGTATTTTTTTTTTTTTTTAAATAAATAAATAAATTAAAAAAAATATATATATATATACAGCTAGAATTCACTGAAAGTCAAGTATTTCTTATATAGATGTATATATGTTTTTTTGTTGTTGTTTGTTTAAAAAAAAAGAAAAAAAAACAAAAAAAAAAACAGATATATATATATATGAAATACTTGACTTGGTGAATTCTAGCTGTAAATATACTCCTCCCCTCTTAGCCCCGCCCCCAACCACGCGCCCGCCCCACCCCGACCACGCCCCTCCACCCCCCACCTCCCGAAATTGGAGGTCTCAAGGTTGGCAAGTATGAAGTGTGTGGGTGTGGTTGGGGGCGGGAGGGGGGTGTTCTACTAATGTAGTTTTAAAGCTACATTTACAGACAGTCCCATTATAATGTGTTTAAGAGTGAGGGCAAACAGGTGGTCTAAATATGGTCATAGTGTGTATATTCATACGCAGAAAATATGTGTGTGTGTGTGTATTAATTTATGAATGTACAGTATATGTATGTATATATGCATGTATGCGTATATTAGGGCTGCAACTAACGATTAATTTGACAATCGATTAATCTGTCGATTATTACTTCGATTAATCGGTTAATAGTCGGATAAAAGAGACAAACTACATTTCTATCCTTTCCAGTATTTTATTGGAGAAAAAAAACAGCATACTGACACCATACTTATTTTGATTATTGATCCTCAGCTGTTTGTAAATGTTGCAGTTTATAAATAAAGGTTTATAAAAAAAAGAAATAAAAAGAAATTGCCTCTGCGCATGCACATAGCATAGATCCAACGAATTGATGACTAAATTAATCGCCAACTATTTTTATAATCGATTAGTTGTTGCAGCCCTAGCGTATATATGTATGTAAATGTATATATTAATACATATATATGTGTATACATATGTATGTATATATGTATGTAAATGTATATATTAATACATATATATGTGTATACATATGTATGTATATATGTATGTAAATGTATATATTAATACATATATATGTGTATACATATGTATGTATATATGTATGTAAATGTATATATTAATACATACATACGTATATATGTATGTGTATGTACATATATGTATATATTGTATGTGTGCGTATGTGTATAAATATGTGTTTATGTATATGTAAATATGTATACGTGTGTGCGCGTGTGTATATATAAATGTATTCATTTATGAATGTATATATATATGTAATTATGTATACATGTGTGTGTGTGTATATATATACAGTATTAATTTATGAATGTATATGTATATATGTATGTATGTAAACGCATAAATGTATATGTATGTATATATGTATGTATAAGTATATACGTATGTATGTACAGGGTGTGGTGTGTGTGTGTGTGTGTGTGTGTGTGTGTGTGTGTGTGTGTGTGTGTGTGTGTGTGTGTGTGTGTGTGTGTGTGTGTGTGTGTGTGTGTGTGTGTGTGAGAGAGACCTTGGCACAGAGATTTGTGTCATGCTTTTATGGTTTGTTGAGACGACAAGGTCCAAAGGTTGCAGTGATAAAATGTGCGCGGCTGGGATCTTATCAGAACCTACCAGAACATGTTGACCCGCCCACAAAAAGGTAAGAATGGGTGTAAATAAAGGAAGTATAATAATAAATAAGCATGAAGTTAGAATTTAATGGCAGCAACACATTGCAAAAAAGGCATTTTTTACCAGTGTGTTACATGGCCTTTCCTTTTAACAACACTCAGTAAAGGTTTGGGAACTGAGGAGACACATTTTTGAAGTGGAATTCTTTCCCATTCTTGCTTGATGTACAGCTTAAGTTGTTCCTTCTGCTATTTTAGCCTTCACACATTTTCAATGACATCGTCTTGCTGAAATAAGCAGGGGCGTCCACGGTAAGGTTGCTGGGATGGCAACATATGTTGCTCCAAAAGCTGTATGTACCTTTCAGCATTAATGGTGCCTTCACAGATGTGTAAGTTACCCATGTCTTGGCCACTAATACACCCCCATACCATCACACATGCTGCCTTTTACACTTTCACCCTAGAACAGTCCCCATGCTTATTTTCCTCTTTGGTCCACAGTTTCCAAAATCAATTTGAAATGTGGACTCGTCAGACCACAGAACACTTTTTCCACTTTGCATCAGTCCATCTTAGATGAGCTCGGACCTAGCGAAGCCGGCGGCGCTTCTGGGTGTTGTTGATAAATATCTTTCGTTTTGCATA
Organism: Nerophis lumbriciformis; assembly: GCF_033978685.3. Lineage (NCBI taxonomy): Eukaryota > Metazoa > Chordata > Actinopteri > Syngnathiformes > Syngnathidae > Nerophis > Nerophis lumbriciformis. The sequence goes on from NC_084548.2 coordinate 76,104,741, forward strand.
GTAGAGTTTTAACTTGCACTTACAGATGTAGCGACCAACTGTAGTTACTGACAGTGGTTTTCTGAAGTGTTCCTGAGCCCATGTGGTGATATCCTTTACACACTGATGTGGCTTTTTTGATGTTGAGGGATCCAAGGTGCGTAATATCATGGCTTACGTGCAGTGATTTCTCCACATTCTCTGAACCTTTTGATGATATTACGGAGCGTAGATGGTGAAATCCCTCAATTCCTTGCTTGAGAAATGTTGTTCTTAAACAA
>NC_084548.2:76107500-76112500 GCF_033978685.3 Nerophis lumbriciformis
TGTGTGTGTGTAGGACTGTGTGTGTGTGTAGGACTGCGTGTATGTGTGTGTGTGTGTAGGACTATGTGTGTGGGTGTGTGTGTGTGTGTGTGTGTACGACTGTGTGTGTGTGTGTGTAGGACTGTGTGTGTGTGTGTGTGTGTGTGTGTGTGTGTGTAGGACTATGTGTGTGGGTGTGTTGTGGTGAAAGAGGCGGAAGAGGAGAGCATCTCAACTGTCTGGATCTTTGTCTTCCTCTTTGTCATCCTCTCCCACACTGTCTGTCTGTGTGTGTGTGTGTGTGTGTGTGTGTGTGTGTGTGTGTGTGTGTGTGTGTGTGTGTGTGTGTGTGTGTGTGTGCTTGCCGGAAGCCTTTTCTTTCACCTCTCAAGGCCACAGACACAGCCACTAGCTACACAATACACACACACACACACACACACACACACACACACACACACACACACACACACACACACACACACACACACACACACACACACACACACACACACACACACACACACACACACACACACACACGTGTGAGGTAGAGTCAAAGATGGTAGACACTTTCTCCAAGTCATAATGATGAAATGTTCTTACTAGACTGCAGAAATGCAAACAAAAAGATGTATTTGACAGACAGGAATGTCCACTTTATCCCATGCTTACATCTCATTGTGCAACATGTGAAGGTTCCCATGCTTACATCTCATTGTGCAACATGTGAAGGTTCCCATGCGTACATCTCATTGTGCAACATGTGAAGGTTCCCATGCTTACATCTCATTGTGCAACATGTGAAGGTTCCCATGCTTACATCTCATTGTGCAACATGTGAAGGTTCCCATGCGTACATCTCATTGTGCAACATGTGAAGGTTCCCATGCGTACATCTCATTGTGCAACATGTGAAGGTTCCCATGCTTACATCTCATTGTGCAACATGTGAAGGTTCCCATGCGTACATCTCATTGTGCAACATGTGAAGGTTCCCATGCGTACATCTCATTGTGCAACATGTGAAGGTTCCCATGCTTACATCTCATTGTGCAACATGTGAAGGTTCCCATGCTTACATTTCATTGTGCAACATGTGAAGGTTCCCATGCTTACATCTCATTGTGCAACATGTGAAGGGTCCCATGCTTACATCTCATTGTGCAACATGTGAAGGTTGCCATGCTTACATCTCATTGTGCAACATGTGAAGGTTTGAAGGGGAACTAAAAGGAGTAGAAATAAAGCCAGCAGGATCCCCACCCAGTTGTTAGCATGGTATGTTGCCGCCATGTCATTGCCGTGTTGTTAGCATGTTATGTTGCCGCCATGTCATTGCCGTGTTGTTAGCATGGTATGTTGCCGCCATGTCATTGCCGTGTTGTTAGCATGTTATGTTGCCGCCTTGTTGCTAGCATCTTGGTGCGATGTTGCTTGGGTCTTATCCAACACGTTGGCGCCGCGTTGCTAGTTATTAGCGGGTGGTTGGTCTGTTGCCACCACGTCATTGCCATGTTGTTAGCATGTCATGTTGTTAGCATCTTGGTGCTTGTTGTGCTAACATTGTTGCCGTCAGTCACACCGTGCCACCGCTGCTGATACCACTTCTACCCCAGACCGTCACAGCAGACCTGGACTGCACATGATGAATGTGTGACTTCCCTCTCAGGGCCAAACGTCTTCTAGAACAATCTGAAGGCCATAGAGTCTTCTAGAACAATCTGAAGGCTGCCATAGAATCTTCTAGAACAATCTGGAGGCTGCCATGGAGTCTTCTAGAACAATCTGAAGGCCATAGAGTCTTCTAGAACAATCTGAAGGCTGCCATGGAGTCTTCTAGAACAATCTGAAGGCTGCCATGGAGTCTTCTAGAACAATCTGGAGGCTGCCATGGAGTCTTCTAGAACAATCTGAAAGCTGCCATGGAGTCTTCTAGAACAATCTGGAGGCTGCCATGGAGTCTTCTAGAACAATCTGGAGGCCATAGAGTCTTCTAGAACAATCTGGAGGCTGCCATGGAGTCTTCTAGAACAATCTGGAGGCCATAGAGTCTTCTAGAACAATCTGAAGGCTGCCATGGAGTCTTCTAGAACAATCTGAAGGCTGCCATGGAGTCTTCTAGAACAATCTGAAGGCTGCCATGGAGTCTTCTAGAACAATCTGAAGGCCATAGAGTCTTCTAGAACAATCTGAAGGCTGCCATGGAGTCTTCTAGAACAATCTGGAGGCCATAGAGTCTTCTAGAACAATCTGAAGGCTGCCATGGAGTCTTCTAGGACAATCTGGAGGCCATAGAGTCTTCTAGAACAATCTGAAGGCTGCCATGGAGTCTTCTAGCACAATCTGAAGGCTGCCATGGAGTCACCTAGGACAATCTGAAGGCTGCCATGGAGTCTTCTAGGACAATCTGAAGGCTGCCATGGAGTCTTCTAGAACAATCTGAAGGCTGCCATGGAGTCTTCTAGAACAATTTGAAGGCTACCATGGAGTCTTCTAGAACAATCTGGAGGCTGCCATGGAGTCTTCTGGAACAATCTGGAGGCTGCCATAGAGTCTTCTAGAACAATCTGGAGGCTGCCATGGAGTCTTCTAGAACAATCTGGAGGCCATAGAGTCTTCTAGAACAATCTGAAGGCTGCCATGGAGTCTTCTAGAACAATCTGAAGGCCATAGAGTCTTCTAGAACAATTTGAAGGCTGCCATGGAGTCTTCTAGAACAATCTGGAGGCTGCCATGGAGTCTTCTGGAACAATCTGGAGGCTGCCATAGAGTCTTCTAGAACAATCTGGAGGCTGCCATGGAGTCTTCTAGAACAATCTGAAGGCTGCCATGGAGTCTTCTAGAACAATCTGTAGGCTGCCATGGAGTCTTCTAGAACAATCTGAAGGCTGCCATGGAGTCTTCTAGAACAATCTGGAGGCCATAGAGTCTTCTAGGACAATCTGGAGGCCATAGAGTCTTCTAGAACAATCTGAAGGCTGCCATGGAGTCTTCTAGAACAATCTGAAGGCTGCCATGGAGTCTTCTAGAACAATCTGGAGGCCACAGAGTCTTCTAAAACAATCTGAAGGCTGCCATGGAGTCTTCTAGAACAATCTGGAGGCCATAGAGTCTTCTAGAACAATCTGAAGGCTGCCATGGAGTCTTCTAGAACAATCTGAAGGCCATAGAGTCTTCTAGAACAATTTGAAGGCTGCCATGGAGTCTTCTAGAACAATCTGGAGGCTGCCATGGAGTCTTCTGGAACAATCTGGAGGCTGCCATAGAGTCTTCTAGAACAATCTGGAGGCTGCCATGGAGTCTTCTAGAACAATCTGAAGGCTGCCATGGAGTCTTCTAGAACAATCTGTAGGCTGCCATGGAGTCTTCTAGAACAATCTGAAGGCTGCCATGGAGTCTTCTAGAACAATCTGGAGGCCATAGAGTCTTCTAGGACAATCTGGAGGCCATAGAGTCTTCTAGAACAATCTGAAGGCTGCCATGGAGTCTTCTAGAACAATCTGAAGGCTGCCATGGAGTCTTCTAGAACAATCTGGAGGCCACAGAGTCTTCTAAAACAATCTGAAGGCTGCCATGGAGTCTTCTAGAACAATCTGGAGGCCATAGAGTCTTCTAGAACAATCTGGAGGCCATAGAGTCTTCTAGAACAATCTGAAGGCTGCCATGGAGTCTTCTAGAACAATCTGGAGGCCATGGAGTCTTCTAGAAGAATCTGAAGGCTGCCATAGAGTCTTCTAGAACAATCTGAAGGCTGCCATGGAGTCTTCTAGAACAATCTGGAGGCCATGGAGTCTTCTAGAACAATCTGAAGGCGGCCATAGAGTCTTCTAGAACAATCTGAAGGCTGCCATGGAGTCTTCTAGAACAATCTGGAGGCCATAGAGTCTTCTAGAACAATCTGAAGGCTGCCATGGAGTCTTCTAGAACAATCTGGAGGCCATAGAGTCTTCTAAAACAATCTGAAGGCTGCCATGGAGTCTTCTAGAACAATCTGGAGGCCATAGAGTCTTCTAGAACAATCTGGAGGCCATAGAGTCTTCTAGAACAATCTGAAGGCTGCCATGGAGTCTTCTAGAACAATCTGGAGGCCATGGAGTCTTCTAGAACAATCTGAAGGCTGCCATAGAGTCTTCTAGAACAATCTGAAGGCTGCCATGGAGTCTTCTAGAACAATCTGGAGGCCATGGAGTCTTCTAGAACAATCTGAAGGCGGCCATAGAGTCTTCTAGAACAATCTGAAGGCTGCCATGGAGTCTTCTAGAACAATCTGGAGGCCATAGAGTCTTCTAGAACAATCTGAAGGCTGCCATGGAGTCTTCTGGAACAATCTGGAGGCCATAGAGTCTTCTAGAACAATCTGGAGGCCATAGAGTCTTCTAGAACAATCTGAAGGCTGCCATGGAGTCTTCTAGAACAATCTGGAGGCCATGGAGTCTTCTAGAACAATCTGAAGGCTGCCATAGAGTCTTCTAGAACAATCTGAAGGCTGCCATGGAGTCTTCTAGAACAATCTGGAGGCCATAGAGTCTTCTAGGACAATCTGAAGGCTGCCATGGAGTCTTCTAGAACAATCTGGAGGCCATAGAGTCTTCTAGAACAATCTGAAGGCTGCCATAGAGTCTTCTAGAACAATCTGGAGGCCATAGAGTCTTCTAGAACAATGGAGTCCATGCCCTGGAGTGACAAGGAGCTCCTGGATGATGGAGAATATTCACAAGCGCCCGTGAAAAATGTGAAAGAAAAAGGGGGCTTTTATTTTGGAATTCAAATTGGGATGCCAACAGACTAGCAGTAAAAGGGGGCGTGGCCTGTCTGTCAATCATTTTTGTCTGCAAGTCCTGCAGCAGATGGCTCCTTTTCTTAATTATTTACACACACACACACGTACACACACACACACACACACACACGTACACACACACACACACACACACACACACACACACGTACACACACACACGTACACAAATACACACAAACACATACACACACACACACACACACAAACCCACACACAC
>NC_084548.2:76115000-76157500 GCF_033978685.3 Nerophis lumbriciformis
ACAAGAAGACATGATTGACACACACAAGTTAGACATGATTGACACACACAAGAAGACATGATTGACACACACAAGTTAGACATGATTGACACACACAAGAAGATATGATTGACACACACAAGTTAGACATGATTGACACACACAAGAAGACATGATTGACACACACAAGAAGACATGATTGACACACACAAGAAGACATGATTGACACACACAAGAAGACATGATTGACACACACAAGAAGACATGATTGACACACACAAGTTAGACATGATTGACACACACAAGACATGATTGACACACACAAGAAGACATGATTGACACACACAAGAAGACATGATTGACACACACAAGAAGACATGATTGACACACACAAGTTAGACATGATTGACACACACAAGAAGACATGATTGACACACACAAGTTAGACATGATTGACACACACAAGAAGACATGATTGACACACACAAGAAGACATGATTGACACACACAAGTTAGACATGATTGACACACACAAGACATGATTGACACACACAAGAAGACATGATTGACACACACAAGAAGACATGATTGACACACAAGAAGACATGATTGACACACACAAGAAGACATGATTGACACACACAAGTTAGACATGATTGACACACACAAGACATGATTGACACACACAAGAAGACATGATTGACACACACAAGAAGACATGATTGACACACACAAGTTAGACATGATTGACACACACAAGAAGACATGATTGACACACACAAGTTAGACATGATTGACACACACAAGAAGACATGATTGACACACACAAGAAGACATGATTGACACACACAAGAAGACATGATTTACACACACAAGAAGACATGATTGACAGGTCATTCTGGAGAGCAAATGTGTCACCTCAGAAAAAAGTGACCTGTCCAAGTATGACGACAACATTCAAATATGTTGTACGGTCTACTAATGAATCATATTCAGTACTATACCGACTCTAAAAAGTACCGGTCCCTAATCCTGGTCTCCATGGCGACAAATAAAGTAAGTTGATGAAGGTTTTTGGATATTTTTTAGAGCGCTTTAAAAGCAGAATAAGAAGAATTCCATTAGCTCCATTGTTAGCTGACTTTTGCTAATGTTTATTTACGATTTAGAAGTATGTAAGGATTGTGCATGACAGACAAAAAAGTGCAGTCCTCTTCTTCTTCTTCTTCCTCCTTCCATCCCTCTGCTAGGGGAGGAGGTTTGATTCCCACTGGCCTACTTTACTGCACTGGCACGTGTGTGTGTGTGTGTGTGTGTGTGTGTGTGTGTGTGTGTGTGTGTGTGTGTGTGTGTGTGTGTGTGAGGACACTTTCTAGGATCTCAGTCAGGAGGTGACTGAGATCTTCCGTTTGATTGGCTTAGCTCTGTGTCAGTACATTTCAGCAAGTACACGACTGTATGTGTAGTGTACCGACAGTAAGTAAGTGTAGTGTACTTAGTTGCTGAGTGTGCACATGTTGACAGTGTAGTGTACTTAGTTGCTGAGTGTGCACATGTTGACAGTGTAGTGTACTTAGTTCCTGAGTGTGCACATGTTGACAGTGTAGTGTACTTAGTTGCTGAGTGTGCACATGTTGACAGTGTAGTGTACTTAGTTCCTGAGTGTGCACATGTTGACAGTGTAGTGTACTTAGTTGCTAAGTGTGCACATGTTGACAGTGTAGTGTACTTAGTTGCTGAGTGTGCACATGTTGACAGTGTAGTGTACTTAGTTGCTGAGTGTGCACATGTTGACAGTGTAGTGTACTTAGTTGCTGAGTGTGCACATGTTGACAGTGTAGTGTACTTAGTTCCTGAGTGTGCACATGTTGACAGTGTAGTGTACTTATTTCCTGAGTGTGCAGATGTTGACAGTGGAGTGTACTTAGTTGCTAAGTGTGCACATGTTGACAGTGTAGTGTACTTAGTTGCTGAGTGTGCACATGTTGACAGTGTAGTGTACTTAGTTGCTGAGTGTGCAGATGTTGACAGTGTAGTGTACTTAGTTTAAGGGTGTGCAGATGTTGACAGTGTAGTGTACTTAGTTGCTGAGTGTGCACATGTTGACAGTGTAGTGTACTTATTTCCTGAGTGTGCACATGTTGACAGTGTAGTGTACTTAGTTGCTAAGTGTGCACATGTTGACAGTGTAGTGTACTTAGTTGCTGAGTGTGCACATGTTGACAGTGTAGTGTACTTAGTTGCTCAGTGTGCACATGTTGACAGTGTAGTGTACTTAGTTGCTAAGTGTGCAGATGTTGACAGTGTAGTGTACTTAGTAGCTGAGTCTGCAGATGTTGACAGTGTAGTGTACTTAGTTTCTGAGTGTGCAGATGTTGACAGTGTAGTGTACTTAGTTGCTGAGTGTGCAGATGTTGACAGTGTAGTGTACTTAGTTGCTGAGTGTGCACATGCTGACAGTGTAGTGTACTTCGTTCCTGAGTGTGCACATGTTGACAGTGTAGTGTACTTAGTTTAAAGGTGTGTGCAGATGTTGACAGTGTAGTGTACTTAGTTGAAGGGTGTGCACATGTTGAAAGTGTAGTGTACTTAGTTGCTGAGTGTACAGATGTTGACAGTGTAGTGTACTTAGTTGAAGGGTGTGCACATGTTGACAGTGTAGTGTACTTAGTTTAAAGGTGTGTGCAGATGTTGACAGTGTAGTGTACTTAGTTTAAGGGTGTGCAGATGTTGACAGTGTAGTGTACTCAGTTGCTGAGTGTGCAGATGTTGACAGTGTAGTGTACTTAGTTGCTGAGTGTGCACACGTTGACAGTGTAGTGTACTTAGTTCCAGAGTGTGCAGATTTAGACAATGTAGTGTACTTAGTTGCTAAGTGTGCACATGTTGACATTGTAGTGTACTTAGTTGCTGAGTGTACAGATGTTGACAGTGTAGTGTACTTAGTTGCTGAGTGTGCAGATGTTGACAGTGTAGTGTACTTAGTTGCTGAGTGTGCACATGTTGACAGTGTAGTGTACTTAGTTGCTGAGTGTGCACATGTTGACAGTGTAGTGTACTTAGATCCTGAGTGTGCAGATGTTGACAGTGTAGTGTACTTATTTCCTGAGTGTGCAGATGTTGACAGTGTAGTGTACTTAGTTGAAGGGTGTACACATGTTGACAGTGTAGTGTACTTAGTTTAAGGGTGTGCAGATGTTGACAGTGTAGTGTACTTAGTTTAAAGGTGTGTGCAGATGTTGACAGTGTAGTGTACTTAGTTGAAGGGTGTGCACATGTTGAAAGTGTAGTGTACTTAGTTGCTGAGTGTACAGATGTTGACAGTGTAGTGTACTTAGTTGAAGGGTGTGCACATGTTGACAGTGTAGTGTACTTAGTTTAAAGGTGTGTGCAGATGTTGACAGTGTAGTGTACTTAGTTTAAGGGTGTGCAGATGTTGACAGTGTAGTGTACTCAGTTGCTGAGTGTGCAGATGTTGACAGTGTAGTGTACTTAGTTTAAGGGTGTGCAGATGTTGACAGTGTAGTGTACTCAGTTGCTGAGTGTGCAGATGTTGACAGTGTAGTGTACTTATTTCCTGAGTGTGCAGATGTTGACAGTGTAGTGTACTTAGTTGCTGAGTGTGCAGATGTTGACAGTGTAGTGTACTTGTTCTTCTCTCCGTGTGAAGTGTGCCAGGATGGTGGTCCAGTAGGTGTCCATCACTCCACCAATGGAGAGCCAGACCTGCTTGTGGACTGTGGAGAGATCCAGGGACTAAGACGGCGACAGATGAGAAGATGAGATCCAGGGATTAGTCCCATCCACGGTCTGTGTGGTCCGGGGGACACCACTCTACGTCACCGCTCTTGATCCGGATTATTCCACATGAAACATCTGCCAGACCAGGAAAGTCATCCCGGGAGAGGACATGAGAGTCCGGCTTTGAGAGGAGTCTCTCCTCCAGCTTCCATCCAGGAGCTGGAGAACACTTGTGGCCTTCTATGTTGACTGTACTGCTTCCTCTATGTTCTCCATCTTCTCCATCTTCTCCATGTTCTCCATCTTCCTCTATGTTCTGCACATTCTCCATGTTTCAACGCACGCTCAGTCATTCACATGATTGATGAATCATGCTCAGTCATTCACAAACAAGGACGGGGGCGAGGGTCACCACTTTGTCAACAAATGCCTGAGCAAATTGTTTAAGAACAACATTTCTCAAGCAAGGAATTTAGGGATTTCACCATCTACACTCCGTAATATCATCAAAAGGTTCAGAGAATGTGGAGAAATCACTGCACGCAAGCCATGATATTACACACCTTGGATCCCTCAACATCAAAAAGCCACATCAGTGTGTAAAGGATATCACCACACTTCAGAAAACCACTGTCGGTAACTACAGTCGGTCGCTACATCTGTAAGTGCAAGTTAAAACTCCACTATGCAAAGCCACAGCCATTTATCAACAACACCCAGAAACGCTTCGCTGGGGCCCGAGCTCATCGAAGATGGACTGATGCAAAGTGGACCAAAGAGGGAAAAAGAAGCATGGGGATTGTTCTAGGGCAGGGGTCGGCAACCTTTACCAGTCAAAGAGCCATTTTGACCAGTTTCACAAATGAAAGAAAACAATGGGGAGCCACAAAATGGTCAACAGCCATACAGGTCACACTGAGGGTGCCCGTATAAACAACTTTAACACTGTTACAAATATGCGCCACACTGTGAACCCACACCAAACAAGAATGACAAACACATTTCGGGAGAACATCCGCACCGTAACACAACATAAACACAACAGAACAAATACCCAGAATCCCTTGCAGCACTAACTCTTCCAGGCTACATTATACACCCCTGCTACCACCAAACCCCGCCCCCTCAACCCTCCCACACATCAACCCCCCTCCCATGACACAAGTCACATGACACAAGTCACATGACAGGCGTGCTGCTAAGGAACGCCAGCAGCTACTTTTAACGCTCCTGTTTCTGGGCATCCAGCTGTCAATCATCCTGGAAGAGCTTTCTGCTGTCACTGCTGAGTGCACGGCCCCAGGAGCCAGGAGCCAGGAGCCAGGAGCCAGGAGCCAGGAGCCAGGAGCCAGGAGCCAGGAGCCAGGTGGGCGCTCACCTCTTTCACCTTACAGGTCTTTTAGTGGCCACATTTGGAGCGTGTGCACATGATTGACAGCTGGGGAGACAACTAATGGTGCTAATAGAAGAGTGCAGCACTTCCAGCACAAGGACATACGTGTGTGTGTGTGTGTGTGTGTGTGTGTGTGTGTGTGTGTGTGTGTGTGTGTGTGTGTGTGTGTGTGTGTGTGTGTGTGTGTGTGTGTGTGTGTGTGTGTGTGTGTGTGTGTGTTGCCACACATTCACAAGTCAAGTGTAAAAAAGAAGTCAATATAAAAACCTTTCCTGAGCAGCAAGCATCTTGGCAGCCTTCCAAACATGTTGACTTTCAGCTGGCTGATGATGATGTGTTGAAGTGTGATTTTTTTTTTGTATAACATTTGGTGCAACTCTTCTCATGTTTCTTTTATTTTTTATTAGATTTAGTTTTATTGTGTCATTTTCTATTGAATGTATTGCTATTATTACTAATGGTATTCTCTTATGGTTATGTTTCTTTATGAAATATTTACAATGTGTTTCATTCTAATGTGTTGAAGTGTGATGTTTTTGCAGAACATTTGGTGCAACTCTTATGTTTTTTTTATTTTGTATTATATTTTTGATTTTATTGTGTTACCTTTACTATTATTACTATTATTATCTCAATGTTATGTTTCTATTCATCTGTTATGTATCATTTGTTTTTACATATATTTTACAATATGTTTCATTCTATTTTCCTTTTTTTTTAGATGGCGGTAAATGTTGTTATTCTTTAGTGTGGACGCCTCAAAGGTGAACTTTTTACTCAAACCTCAGTGCCACGCCTTGTTTGCTTCTTGTCCACAATGTGTGTGTACAAGTGTGTGTGTCTGTGTGTGTGTGTGTGCGTGTGTGTGTGTGTGTTTTCTTTCTTTTTTTCTCCTGTAAAGCACTTTGTGTTGCCTGTGCATGACAAATAGAGTTTGATTGATTGATTGATTGACTGATCGGAACAGCACTCTGAGAGAACAGACCAGTGAAGAATGACATCATGTTTATTTACAAGTGAAGAATGACATCATGTTTGTTTACAAGTGAAGAATGACATCATGTTTGTTTACAAGTGAAGAATGACATCATGTTTGTTTACAAGTGAAGAATGACATCATGTTTATTTACAAGTGAAGAATGACATCATGTTTGTTTACAAGTGAAGAATGACATCATGTTTGTTTACAAGTGAAGAATGACATCATGTTTATTTACCAGTCAGGAATGACGTCATGTTTGTTTACAAGTGAAGAATGATGTCATGTTTGTTTACAAGTGAAGAATGATGTCATGTTTGTTTACAAGTGAAGAATGATGTCATGTTTGTTTACAAGTGAAGAATGACGTCATGTTTGTTTACAAGTGAAGAATGACATCATGTTTGTTTACAAGTGAAGAATTACGGCATGTTTGTTTACAAGTGAAGAATGGCGTCATGTTTGTTTACCAGTGAAGAATGACGTCATGTTTGTTTACCAGTGAAGAATGACATCATGTTTGTTTACAAGTGAAGAATGACGTCATGTTTGTTTACAAGTGAGGAATGACATCATGTTTGTTTACAAGTGAAGAATTACGGCATGTTTGTTTACAAGTGAAGAATGACATCATGTTTGTTTACATGTGAAGAATGACATCATGTTTGTTTACAAATGAAGAATGACGTCATGTTTGTTTACAAGTGAAGAATGACATCATGTTTGTTTACAAATGAAGAATGACGTCATGTTTGTTTACAAGTGAAGAATGAAGCCATGTTTGTTTACAAGTGAAGAATGAAGCCATGTTTGTTTACAAGTGAAGAATGACGTCATGTGTGTTTACAAGTGAAGAATGACATAACTTGGTTTTTCCAACTATGTGAGAGTGAAGGACAGCGCTGAGAAGATGTATTCATGGAATTAAAGAAATGAATCATGGGAGAAATGTGGCTAGGCAACTACGGCGCACCGCACTGACGCAGAAGGAGTCGATAACGTCAGCCAAGGATGTTGGGAAAAATACCTCAAAGGCGGGCAATTAAACAGGCAAATTCGGGGTGAAGCTGCTGATGGTGTGTTTGACTAAAAAGGAGATCCCTTGGAAGTGCACTCTCCAAAATAAATGCTGTGCCTTGTTATTACACTGCTGTGATTTGTGCTACATTCTACTGATATTTATCATCTTAAAAGGTCCTTTTTCTTAGGATGTTCCGTGTTCAATTGGTGCTGTTCCTTTAAATGCTTCTTCAAGGTAGCACAAGCAAATGATGTCATCAAAAAACACTATTTCATCACCCGCTTTTTACCTTCTTAAAACCCAAAACACTGTCAACTAGATCCATTTAAAAACATTTTAGGGTAAGAAGCTGGCAAGTCAGCCAACAGAAATGTATCATAAAATGTTTCGGTGGTATTTACCGTACATTGAAAAAGGGTCAACATTCGGTGAAGATGACATTTTGGCTAACGGGACAAAAAAAGCCCAAAGAGTCATGAGAGTCTGAGGTCAGTGACACTGCTGATGGTCCACCACTGGACCGGCGGGTGAAGTGCGGACTTGACGAGGTCAAATGTTGAGGTGACAAGATGTTTGTCATCGTGAAAGCAACTCATCCATCAGCGGGAAGACAAATATTAAATATTCATAGACTGCGCTAAGCTCCGCCCACTGCACTTAAAAGTGTGGTTAGCGGCGTCCATTACCAACTACCGCTAAGCTCCGCCCACTGCACTCTAAAGTGTGGTTAGCGTCGTCCATTACGAACTAGTGCCACCGACATGAGTCATATATTGGAATATGGGATCCATTATTTAAATTAGTTTCAACTATTAAATGAAGCAAAAATATGACTTCTTTTATCTTTGTGTAAATGTTGGACACAAAGTGTTGTCAAGCTTATGAGATGTGATGCAAGTGTAAGGCTGAAACGACGTAGTCGACGTCATCGGTTACGTAAATACGTCGACGTCGTTTTTATGCTTCGACGCGTCGCATATTTACGTCACACTGCCGTCATGGCGGAGCGCAAAGCAGATGATGCGAGCGGTGCGAGCGAGGGAAAAAAAGCACGCCAAAAGTCGTCAAAAGTGTGGGAGTATTTCAATAAACAAATGTATATAATTCGGCATTATTTCGGCCAGTCGGCTTATAAAATCAGAGCCGATCAGTTTACGTTCGCGCGCAGGTATAACGCGGCGCGCTCCTGTCTCATCTGCTGGTGCGCGAGCCCGCTAATTAGACCGCTGTGTCAAATCAAGGAGTACAAAAGACGCCAGCGCAGAGTGGAAAAAGGTTTAGTTCATTACAGATAACCCAGAGTTGTGCCAAAAGTATGTAAGATTTAATATTTCTCTTCGTGGGTGTGGCGCACCTGTTGCGCTGGTGAGATGGGAGGGGGGGGGGGGGGGGGGTTGTGTGCATGTAGCGTGCTTAGTCTGGAGGCTAAATACACACAGTGTGTTATGTAACTGTTGTTTAGTGTTGATATTCTTTGCTTAGTTTGATAAATGTTGGAGCAGTTTGCTTCATCAGGAGGGTGAAGTCGCTCAATTGGATTTAAGTGTGTTGGATCATTGGCTGCTGGTGAGGGCATAGAAAAAGGGGCATTTTTCTACCAGTAGACAGCGTTTAAGATTGAGTGTTTCACTGCTAAATTAATAATATATTTATATTGAATATGGATTTTAAATATGTATCTAAATAGGTGGTTAATTGGTTAGGTATTTATGTATTTGCATATTGGGTTTTCTGTTGCATTTATCTATTGTGTTTCTGGTGTTAAATGTATTTTATATGTATCTTGGTGCATTTATGTTGAGACAATTTATTTAAAATCTGTTTTAACTTAAAGGGAAAAGATGTGTCCATTTTCTTGCACTTGTTTAATGGTTAAGAGTTTGATAGCCTAATTAATAATTGTAAATTATGGGATTGATAATTGATTGATTTTTTACAGCATGTTAATCTTGTGGTGTTTTGTCCTTAAAGGTTTTTCACCTACTAAAGAAGCTAAAGGCTACTAAAGGCTACTAAAGACAGCTAATGACAGCTAAAGAAACTAAAGTCTATTAACACTGCTAAAGACTGCTAAAAAGACTAAAGAAGAAAAAAGAAGCTGTTTCTTGGTTGGAAAAACTGTTGCAAACTAAAGGAAAATAAAAGGAAAAAGTAACTACGGTCTGGTCTTTTGAGTGAAATCCAGAAGCCACATTCAGCATTGGTACATCCCTTCAAGTGTGGGATAAGCACAGCGAAAAAAGCCAAACACTTGACAGTTGGTGTATGCACACTGTGTCGAGCGGAAATGGCCTATCATAGCAGCACAACGGCTATGAAGGAACATTTGAAAAGAAAACACCCGACAGCGTTCTTGCCATCACCATCAACTAGTCAATCGTCCACGTGAGTATACGTTGTCATCATTACACAAAATCATGAATGTGTCATTTGTATCTGCGTTGTAAATTCATAAACTAAAACACTGTTTCGCTCTGAGAGGCGCGTTTGGCGTGCCTGTTCAGTGTTTACAAAGACGCGCTCCTCTTTAACGCTAACGTTAATTAGTTGTGCAAATACCTTTTACAACATTAACAGTTACATATACTATGTACAAACCAACAATTAACTTTCACTTTAATCATACTATCATTGTTGTGTTATTAAGCAAAATAAGCAATACTTTTACTTTTGTTGAAATGTTTACACTTGTTACAGAATATTTCGTTTTGCACTTTTTTGTATTGGATGTTTATCTTTATTTTTGCACATTTTAAAGCAAAATAAGCAATACTTTTACTTTAGAAATGCTTATACTATTGCAGAATATTAAGATTTGCACTGGATGTTTACTTTTCTATTTGCACATTAAAAAGCAAATAAGCTACTTTTAATTTTGTTAAATGTTAAAAGTTTTAAATGTTTACATTGTTACAGAATATTTTGTCATGTTGTTGTCAATGTTGACTGAGTGGCCATACTTTTTTTTTTGTAAATAAAAGCCATGCCTTTTGAAAAAACTGGCCAACATTTATTTTTTCATCTTCATTTTAAATTAAAAAAAAAATCGGTAAAAGGAAAAATAATCTATAGATTAATCGAAAAAATAATCTATAGATTAACCGATTAATCGAAAAAAATAATCTATAGATTAATCGATAGAAAAATAATCGTTAGCTGCAGCCTTATGCAAGTGTTTTTATTTGTTATAAATGTCTAATGATAATGTCAACGAGGGATTTTTAATCACTGCTATGTTGAAATTGTAACTAATATTGATACTGTTGTTGATAATTTTCATTTTTGTTTCACTACTTTTGGATTGTTTTGTGTCATGTTTGTGTGTCCTCTGTTGATTGCTGTTCTCAATGTTGCTGGTTTGCTTTTGGAATCGGAATTGTATTATTATGGTATTGTTGTGTTGGATTGATTAATACAATTTTTTTTTTAAAAGATGCTGATTTAAAAACTGGAAGGTATCATTGTGAGGCTTAAAGCTAAACAAGTGAAAGAAAATACATTTGTTGGAATAATTATGTATATATTATCACACAACTCTGATGCTTAAAGGCCGTTGCTGTAGTTATTATCAATTGTGCTGAAGTTGTACTTTTCTATCTGTGAAAGGGACAACTGGCAATCCAAGATTGCGAGTCGTCTCGTATCAGAGTTTGTGTCCAGAACATCGAGTACCATGACGCAGACAAAGCAGAGACAGCACATTTCCATTTCTGAATAATCATATATTGTGTCTAACTGGGGCTGCTGAAATGACCCCCCCTTCCTTCAGAAGCAGCCTCAGTGATGTTAACCAGGGACCTCCCAAATAAATAGAGGAGCACGTGGGCTGTGCCTTAGAGCGCAGGTTGGAACTGTAACTAAGAGTACAGCCCAATACGTCTCTCCTCATTGAGCCAAATTGAACTCTGTCTCTGCATGATTCCTTGCTTCTTGTCTGTTTAATAGATGTCATCAGTGTTTGAATCTGACAAATACGCAAGTTAGCATGCTAACGTGCTAGTGGAAGCTCCCTCCATTCACTTCCCACCACATTTTGAAACGATTCATTCTGACCATCAAACCTTGTTTTTAATTCCACAACTGCCCTGACTTTGCCACGCTGATGCCCCCCCCCCCCCCCCCCGCAGCCCGTCTAGGCAGCGCGCCAGCAGGCAGCCGAAAGCCCCCGCAGTCCCGACACAAGCGTGGCTTACCGTCGTCGTCCTTGTTGCTCGCCGTGTTGGGGTGCGTCCCGTCGCCTCGTCCCGCCAGGCTCAGCT
Organism: Nerophis lumbriciformis; assembly: GCF_033978685.3. Lineage (NCBI taxonomy): Eukaryota > Metazoa > Chordata > Actinopteri > Syngnathiformes > Syngnathidae > Nerophis > Nerophis lumbriciformis. The sequence continues at coordinate 76,126,373 of NC_084548.2, forward strand.
GGGACGGCGCTCCGGCCGCCAGCCAGGAGGGCTCGCTCATGTCGGGCGGGTCGTCCTCGCTGCTCACTGAGGCGTCATCCTGGCCCGGGCACACAGACAGGAAGTGGTCACGTCGGGCGCTTAAAAAAAGGGCAGGTCGATATAGCCGGGGAGGGGCACACCCTCATGTGCTAAAAAATATCGATGTAATCATAGTAGTATCGACTATTGTACTTGGTATCATTACAGTGGATGTCAGGTGTAGATCCACCCATGGCATTTGTTTACATTGTGACGGCGGTGAGCTATTGTATCCTCCTACGGTGTGTAGTGAAGCATGTTTAGCTATTCCTCGTCCTCCAGTGATAATGCTACTTGTAAGAAGTTTACTTTGTCGCCATGGAGACCAGGATTAGTGATTTAGAAGTAGCTAAAACACTGTGGATGGACGTTAGCTGCATGTGTTAAAGCAGCTCTTCCTGAGGGTGTTTCAGTGTTATAACTTCACCTTTATCTTGACTTTTTACACCGAAATGCGTCCATTCTCCCTTTTCTGTCTACACACTGTGTCTGCTTGTAAGTACTCTGTGTGTGTGCGCTGCCCAACATGCTCCTCTGCTCCTAAAAGCAGCAATGTCACCACGTGACAGGGCACTGTCAGCCCGTTAAAAAAATAAATGGGTACCCGGTACTTTTTCAAACAGAGTATAGTACCGTTTTTGATTCATTAGTACTGCGATACTATACTAGTACTGCGATACTATACTAGTACTGCGATACCGTACAACCCTACAACAAAGAAATACATCTACTATCTAAAAATAGAATGCATTTTTGCAATTAGCAAAGGAAGGTAAAAGATAAGAATGTTATTACATGTTTATTATTTCATTTACTATCGCATCATTTCTTTCAGCAATGTTAAGTATTTTTTAAATATGTGATTTTTTTTTTTTAAACATTGAAATTCAATATGTACCACTTTCGTCATTTTTTATTATTTTTTTAACTAACATTATTTCATAATAAATTATATATATACTGTATTTCTAGCATGTTTATTTTGAAATGTGTGGTCATTTTTAAATATATTTGTGTTTTTTTTTATTCTAGCTTGTTCCAATATACCGTATTTTCCGCACTATAAGGCGCACCTAAAAACCACAAATTTTCTCAAAAGCTGACAGTGCGCCTTATAACCCGGTGCGCTTTATATATGGATTAATATTAAGATTCATTTTCATAAAGTTTCGGTCTCGTAACTACGGTAAACAGCCGCCATCTTTTTTCCCGGTAGAACAGGAAGCGCTTCTTCTTCTACGCAAGCAACCGCCAAGGTAAGCACCCGCCCCCATAGAACAGGAAGCGCTTCTTCTTCTACTGTAAGCAACCACCCGCCCGCGTAGAAGAAGAAAAAGAGCGCGGATATTACCGTACGTTTCATTTCCTTTGTGTGTTTACATCTGTAAAGACCACAAAATGGCTCCTACTAAGCGACAGGGATCCGGTTCATGAAAAGACGCAATCTCTCCATCCGCACACGGATTACTATTTCACAGCAACTGATATTCCTGTGAACCGCACTGTGGATACAACGGGAGCACGTACGGTGAATATTCGCACCACAGGGAATGAGAAGTCATCCTTCACTGTGGTTCTAGCTTGCCATGCTAATGGCCAGAAACTTCCACCCATGGTGATATTCAAAAGGAAGACCTTGCCAAAAGAGACCTTTCCAGCCGGCGTCATCATAAAAGCTAACTCGAAGGGATGGATGAAGAAAAGATGAGCGAGTGGTTAAGGTAAGTTTAAGTTTACGCGAAGAGGCCGGGTGGCTTTTTTCACGCAGCTCCGTCCATGTTGATATACGACTCCATGCGCGCCAACATCACGCTGGTTTTTAATATATTATTAAAGTTTGACTGACCTATCTGACTGTTTTTTTGACATTCCTTTAGCGCAGTTAGATGCGGCTTACAACACGGGGCGGCTTATAGGTGGACAAAGTTTTGAAATATGCCGTTCATTGAAGGCGCGGCTTATAACCCAGGGCGCCTTATGGTGCGGAAAATACGGTAATTACAATATAAACACAAATGTGTTGAATACATTTAAAATACATATTTGTACAGTTTATAATTGTTATTTGTTACTTTTAATATTTAATAAGAATGTATTTATTGTATCTTTTCTTTTAGCATAACTATTTGGCTTTTTTTCCCAAGATAAGTTTTTCTCTAAATAGTTTTTTTTTTTTTTTTTTAAATATAGTTTAATTCACACAAATGGTGTTTGTTAATTGTAAAACATCTAAATTGAATATGAAACATTTTTTGTTTTTTATTATGAGTCAATTTGAACCTTATTTAGTAATATTTCATGAATGCTATATTTAATTGCATTTCTCCTTAGTTTGCAATAATTAAATCCAATATAGCTAAAAAAAATAGAAAAATCTAGTGTTTTAAATGAAACACTTTTATTAATAAGAGCAAAACAAAATGGCGTAGACAAGAGCAGGCAGCTGACCCACATCTGTCCATCACAGCGGCCCCAGGAGGACTTTCCCCTGGAACATGGCCATGGATTACCCTCTTCCTCCTCATCCTCCTCATCCTCACTGTCATAAGAGCCAACACACACTGACCTGACAACCACAAGATGTGCTGAGTCATCATGTTGGACCAGTCTTTGTTCAACACATCGCCCTCTGCTGGATCATTACAGCATGACTCAGCACAACCACAACACTAACTGTTCAACTATTTCATAGATTAACACACACACACACACACACACACACACACACAGGATCAAGAATTAACTTATTTTTGCTCTCCTGTTGTTTTTATCATAGTATCATAGTGTGTGTGTGTGTGTGTGTGTGTGTGTGTGTGTGTGTGTGTGTGTGTGTGTGTGTGTGTGTGTGTGTGTGTGTGTGCCACGGCTAATGCAGTTAGCATGTGGACAGGCGGAAGGATGTGTGTCAGCGTGTTGGCGTCACCTCCCCAAACAGGAAGTGCTCAGTGGTGCTGATGTTGGACGCGGGCGTTGAACAGGAAGTGCTCATGGATGATGGACGTGTGACCTTGTCCGCGTGTGTGTGTGTGTGTGTGTGTGTGTGTGTGTGTGTGTGTGAAGGGAAAGCAATCAAGGCGGACCCTCATTAGCTGTCTTTGTTCTCTTTGTTGCCATGAGCCGGACCCTCGCCATCTTGACGGGCATCAACACTCCCCCGTTCATCAGGCCCCACTTCCCAGCTCCCCTCCCCCTCCTCCTTCCTGCCAACTCCCAGCATCCTCGCCTCCCGCATCATCCTCACCATCATCATCATCACCACCATCACCCCTCCCCAGCAGGACCGACCTTCCTCCCCCCCCCCCCCCCCGCATGAGGAGCGAGCTGCTCCCTCCTTTGTCACGCTGCGTCTCCACGGCAACCAGCCATTACAACAAAGATGATTCAGTGGTATTCACCGCACTCATCTTCACGGTGTCATCGTCTCTACAAACTAACACCGCCATCTTCAAAACTGCCCTGGACATTAATAATAATAATATTAATAATAACAATAATAATAATAATAGGGCCCTGCGATGAGGTGGCGACTTGTCTAGGGTGTACCCCGCCTTCCGCCCGATTGTAGCTGAGATAGGCTCCAGCGCCCCCCGCGACCCCAAAGGGAATAAGCGGTAGAAAATGGATGGATGGATGGATAATAATAGGTCCTGTTTAGGACTTTATGGGCCTGCATGCGCAACCATATTATACCATAAGAAGTACCACTTTTTTTTAATGGTAAAATTCTGAGCTGACAGGTTGTTGTTTTTTACTGTAAAATCTAAAGTCATGTTGGCTGAATTTATCAACAATGTTTACACCTGACAGTGTTGTTTATGTGCTTTATCAACAATGTTTACACCTGACAGTGTTGTTTATGTGCTCTATCAACAATGTTTACACCTGACAGTGTTGTTTATGTGCTTTATCAACAATGTTTACACATGACAGTGTTGTTTATGTGCTCTATCAACAATGTTTACACCCGACAGTGTTGTTTATGTGCTCTATCAACAATGTTTACACCTGACAGTGTTGTTTATGTGCTCTATCAACAATGTTTACACCTGACAGTGTTGTTTATGTGCTCTATCAACAATGTTTACACCTGACAGTGTTGTTTATGTGCTCTATCAACAATGTTTACACCCGACAGTGTTGTTTATGTGCTCTATCAACAATGTTTACACCCGACAGTGTTGTTTATGTGCTCTATCAACAATGTTTACACCCGACAGTGTTGTTTATGTGCTCTATCAACAATGTTTACACCCGACAGTGTTGTTTATGTACTCTATCAACAATGTTTACACCTGACAGTGTTGTTTATGTGCCCTATCAACAATGTTTACACCCGACAGTGTTGTTTATGTGCTCTATCAACAATGTTTACACCCGACAGTGTTGTTTATGTGCTCTATCAACAATGTTTACACCCGACAGTGTTGTTTATGTGCTCTATCAACAATGTTTACACCCGACAGTGTTGTTTATGTACTCTATCAACAATGTTTACACCCGACAGTGTTGTTTATGTGCTCTATCAACAATGTTTACACCCGACAGTGTTGTTTATGTACTCTATCAACAATGTTTACACCCAACAGTGTTGTTTATGTGCTCTATCAACAATTTTTACACCTGACAGTGTTGTTTATGTGCTCTATCAACAATGTTTACACCTGACAGTGTTGTTTATGTGCTCTATCAACAATGTTTACACCTGACAGTGTTGTTATGTGCTCTATCAACAATGTTTACACCTGACAGTGTTGTTTATGTACTCTATCAACAATGTTTACACCTGACAGTGTTGTTTATGTACTCTATCAACAATGTTTACACCTGACAGTGTTGTTTATGTGCTCTATCAACAATGTTTACACCTGACAGTGTTGTTTATGTGCTCTATCAACAATGTTTACACCTGACAGTGTTGTTTATGTACTCTATCAACAATGTTTACACCTGACAGTGTTGTTTATGTGCTCTATCAACAATGTTTACACCTGACAGTGTTGTTTATGTGCTCTATCAACAATGTTTACACCTGACAGTGTTGTTTATGTGCTCTATCAACAATGTTTACACCTGACAGTGTTGTTTATGTACTCTATCAACAATGTTTACACCTGACAGTGTTGTTTATGTGCTCTATCAACAATGTTTACACCTGACAGTGTTGTTTATGTGCTCTATCAACAATGTTTACACCTGACAGTGTTGTTTATGTGCTCTATCAACAATGTTTACACCTGATACATATATATATATCCTTGGTGCCCTAAAATCTGAGCCCTCCTTTAAGGCAACACTTGCCTTGACCTTAAAGAGTTACAATTGAAGGTCTGCAACATTTCTCTTTTCTAAAGTCAATGTGTACATCTACTATATGATCATTTACATCAACTATATGATCATCTACATCTACTATATGATCATCTACATCTACTATATGATCATCTACATCTACTATATGATCATCTACATCTACTATATGATCATCTACATCAACTATATGATCATCTACATCAACTATATGATCATCTACATCTACTATATGATCATCTACATCTACTATATGATCATCTACATCTACTATATGATCATCTACATCTACTATATGATCATCTACATCTACTATATGATCATCTACATCTACTATATGATCATCTACATCTACTATATGATCATCTACATCAACTATATGATCATCTACATCTACTATATGATCATCTACATCTACTATATGATCATCTACATCTACTATATGATCATCTACATCTACTATATGATCATCTACATCTACTATATGATCATCTACATCTACTATATGATCATCTACATCTACTATATGATCATCTACATCTACTATATGATCATCTACATCTACTATATGATCATCTACATCTACTATATGATCATCTACATCTACTATATGATCATCTACATCTACTATATGATCATCTACATCTACTATATGATCATCTACATCAACTATATGATCATCTACATCTACTATATGATCATCTACATCTACTATATGATCATCTACATCTACTATATGATCATCTACATCTACTATATGATCATCTACATCTACTATATGATCATCTACATCTACTATATGATCATCTACATCTACTATATGATCATCTACATCTACTATATGATCATCTACATCTACTATATGATCATCTACATCAACTATATGATCATCTACATCTACTATATGATCATCTACATCTACTATATGATCATCTACATCTACTATATGATTTTTCTGAGCAGCTGGACATGTATACATTTTACACGATTAGGAATTGTTACAAATAAGACTCAATCGAAAATAGATTTTTTTTCCAGCACTCCCAACAACAACAACAACAACAACAACAACACCAACAACAACAACCGTACATTGTACAGTAAAAACATTGGTACTGTTTTTCTATTTCCATTTATATGCTGTAAAAAAAAAAAACAGCATTGTGCATTTTATGGTAACATTTTGTCAACTGTTTTGAACCTAAAACAATATCATCAATCAATCATTGTGTAAAATTGCAGGTTCCAAGTGGTCCTTGATGGAAACGGTTCAGGACAGCGACTGGGAACCGGACGACACATGGCGACCCGAGCATGGAGGTCTAGCATGAAGCTAAGGCTAACGTGCTAGCTGACAAAAAAGGTGAGTTGGAGCCTTCAGACGTCAGAGATTAACACGCTGAGCTCACCTTAATCCAGTCAGTCACTAATCTCACCCATCAACTCTTTACCTTCACCACTCCACCATTAGTCCTGGCTTCACCTACACCCTGTTATTGTTATTGTTACTTTTCACCTACACCCTGTTATTGTTATTGTTACTTTTCACCTACACCCTGTTATTGTTATTGTTACTTTTCACCTACACCCTGTTATTGTTATTGTTACTTTTCACCTACACCCTGTTATTGTTATTGTTACTTTTCACCTACACCCTGTTATTGTTATTGTTACTTTTCACCTACACCCTGTTATTGTTATTGTTACTTTTCACCTACACCCTGTTATTGTTATTGTTACTTTTCACCTACACCCTGTTATTGTTACTTTTCACCGACACCCTGTTATTGTTATTGTTACTTTTCACCTACACCCTGTTATTGTTATTGTTACTTTTCACCTACACCCTGTTATTGTTATTGTTACTTTTCACCGACACCCTGTTATTGTTATTGTTACTTTTCACCTACACCCTGTTATTGTTATTGTTACTTTTCACCTACACCCTGTTATTGTTATTGTTACTTTTCACCTACACCCTGTTATTGTTATTGTTACTTTTCACCTACACCCTGTTATTGTTATTGTTACTTTTCACCTACACCCTGTTATTGTTATTGTTACTTTTCACCTACACCCTGTTATTGTTATTGTTACTTTTCACCTACACCCTGTTATTGTTATTGTTACTTTTCACCTACACCCTGTTATTGTTATTGTTACTTTTCACCTACACCCTGTTATTGTTATTGTTACTTTTCACCTACACCCTGTTATTGTTATTGTTACTTTTCACCTACACCCTGTTGTTGTTATTGTTACTTTTCACCTACACCCTGTTGTTGTTATTGTTACTTTTCACCTACACCCTGTTATTGTTATTGTTACTTTTCACCTACACCCTGTTATTGTTATTGTTACTTTTCACCTACACCCTGTTATTGTTATTGTTACTTTTCACCTACACCCTGTTATTGTTATTGTTACTTTTCACCTACACCCTGTTATTGTTATTGTTACTTTTCACCTACACCCTGTTGTTGTTATTGTTACTTTTCACCTACACCCTCTTATTGTTATTGTTACTTTTCACCTACACCCTGTTATTGTTACTTTTCACCGACACCCTGTTATTGTTATTGTTACTTTTCACCTACACCCTGTTATTGTTATTGTTACTTTTCACCTACACCCTGTTATTGTTATTGTTACTTTTCACCGACACCCTGTTATTGTTATTGTTACTTTTCACCTACACCCTGTTATTGTTATTGTTACTTTTCACCTACACCCTGTTATTGTTATTGTTACTTTTCACCTACACCCTGTTATTGTTATTGTTACTTTTCACCTACACCCTGTTATTGTTATTGTTACTTTTCACCGACACCCTGTTATTGTTATTGTTACTTTTCACCTACACCCTGTTATTGTTATTGTTACTTTTCACCTACACCCTGTTATTGTTATTGTTACTTTTCACCTACACCCTGTTATTGTTATTGTTACTTTTCACCTACACCCTGTTGTTGTTATTGTTACTTTTCACCTACACCCTGTTATTCAGCCCACTGCAACCATCACTTCCAACACAAGGGGGCGTGGCCAGCAGGTGACCATTACTTTCAACCCAAGGGGGCGTGGCCAGTGACTGATACAAAGTGGAAAAGTGTTCTGTGGTCTGACGAGTCCACATTTCAAATTGTTTTTGGAAACTGTGGACGTCGTGTCCTTCGGACCAAAGAGGAAAAGAACCATCCGGATTGTTCTAGGGTGAAAGTGTAAAAGGCAGCATGTGTGATGGTATGGGGGTGTATTAGTGCCCAAGACATGGGTAACTTACACATCTGTGAAGGCACCATTAATGCTGAAAGGTACATACAGGTTTTGGAACAACATGTGATGTCATCTAAGCGCCGTCTTTTTCATGGACGCCCCTGCTTATTTCAGCAAGACAATGCCAAGCCACGTGTTACATCAACGTGGCTTCGTAGTAAAAGAGTGCGGGTACTAGACTGGCCTGCCTGTAGTCCAGACATTGAAAATGTGTGGCGCATTATGAAGCCTAAAATAGCACAATGGAGACCCCCGGACTGTTGAACAACTTAAGCTGTACATCAAGCAAGAATGGGAAAGAATTCCACCTGAGAAGCTTCAAAAATGTGTCTCCTCAGTTCCCAAACCTTTACTGAGTGTTGTTAAAAGGAAAGGCCATGTAACACAGTGGTGAACATGCCCTTTGGCACGTGTTGCAGCCATGAAATTCTAAGTTAATTATAATTTGCAAAATAAATAAATAAAGTTTATGAGTTTGAACATCAAATATGTTGTCTTTGTAGCATATTCAACTGAATATGGCTTGAAAATGATTTGCAAATCATTGTATTCCGTTTATATTTACATCTAACACCATTTCCCAACTCATATGGAAACGGGGTTTGTATATATATATATATATATATATATATATATATATATATATATATATATATGCATATATATATATGCATATATATATATATATATATGTATATATATGTATATATATATATATATATATATATATGTATATATACATGTATATATACACATACATATACATACATACACACACAAATACACATACATATAGAAATAAAAAAATTTTTTTAATACATTTATGAAAATTATACATTGATTTAGAATTGGGATGAATAGAAATCAAAAAATTTTGTACACTCCTAGTATCGATTGTGTCGACATCTGGATCGATCACCCCTACTATACATTGAAGCTTTAAGCTGTTAGCTTCTAGTGTCTACCTGCTCGGTGTGTGTGTGTGTGTGTGTGTGTGTGTGTGTGTGTGTGTGTGTGTGTGTGTGTGTGTGTGTGTGTGTGTGTGTGTGTGTGTGTGTGTGTGTGTGTGTGTGTGTGTGTGTGTGTGTGTGTCTAGTCCTCCAGTGATAACACAACTTGGAAGAAACTGTTTCTTTTCTGCCACGGTGGTGAGGATTGGTATCTTAGAAGCAGGATTGCAGACACAAAGGCTAGCTGTGGTCAGGGTGGAGTGGAGTGGAGTGGAGTGGAGTGGAGTGGAGTGGAGTGGAGTGACACACATGTGGTAAAGATGGAGTGGAGTGGAGTGGAGTGGAGTGGAGTGGAGTGGAGTGACACACATGTGGTAAAGATGGAGTGGAGTGGAGTGGAGTGGAGTGGAGTGGAGTGGAGTGGGCAGACACACAGCCAGGGAGTGACACACATGTGGTAAAGATGGAGTGGAGTGGAGTGGAGTGGAGTGGGCAGAGCCAGGGAGTGACACACATGTGGTAAAGATGGAGTGGAGTGGAGTGGAGTGGAGTGGAGTGGAGTGGAGTGGAGTGGAGTGGGCAGACACAGCCAAGGAGTGACACACATGTGGTAAAGATGGAGTGGAGTGGAGTGGGCAGACACACAGCCAGGGAGTGACACACATGTGGTAAAGATGGAGTGGAGTGGAGTGGAGTGGAGTGGAGTGGGCAGACACACAGCCAGGGAGTGACACACATGTGGTAAAGATGGAGTGGAGTGGAGTGGAGTGGAGTGGAGTGGAGTGGGCAGACACACAGCCAGGGAGTGACACACATGTGGTAAAGATGGAGTGGAGTGGAGTGGAGTGGAGTGGGCAGAGCCAGGGAGTGACACACATGTGGTAAAGATGGAGTGGAGTGGAGTGGAGTGGAGTGGAGTGGAGTGGAGTGGAGTGGGCAGACACACAGCCAGGGAGTGACACACATGTGGTAAAGATGGAGTGTAGTGTAGTGGAGTGGAGTGGAGTGGAATGGAGTGGGCAGAGCCAGGGAGTGACACACATGTGGTAAAGAAGGAGTGGAGTGGAGTGGGCAGACACAGCCAAGGAGTGACACACATGTGGTAAAGATGGAGTGGAGTGGAGTGGGCAGAGCCAGGGAGTGACTAACATGTGGTAAAGATGGAGTGTAGTGTAGTGGAGTGGAGTGGAGTGGAGTGGGCAGACACACAGCCAGGGAGTGACACACATGTGGTAAAGATGGAGTGGAGTGGAGTGGAGTGGAGTGGAGTGGGCAGAGCCAGGGAGTGACACACATGTGGTAAAGATGGAGTGGAGTGGAGTGGAGTGGAGTGGAGTGGGCAGAGCCAGGGAGTGACACACATGTGGTAAAGATGGAGTGGAGTGGAGTGGAGTGGTCATCTCCTCCCAAGATGGAGATGAGAAGATGTCAGTTCCCAGTAGAAGTGTTGAAGGTCCTGATAAGACTTGACTTGAAAGAGTTGTTTTGCAGGTGGAGGTGTGTTGTGTTGACAAAGGTGTGTTGTGTTGACAAAGGTGTGTTGTGTCGACAAAGGTGCGTTGGACCCGTTAACCCTTTAGAGTGCCAACATTTATGGTTCTTATCTCCACACACACACACACACACACACACACACACACACACACACACACACACACACACACACACACACACACACACACACACACACCTCCTCCAACCTCTTTCAGCACTACTTGTGTGGCAAACGCAACCTTCACATGCCTACAAGACACACGACTACACACTTTAGAGTAGTCAGTGTACAGCTTGAAATGTCCTCCACAAGGTTGCTAGTTTCTTCTACTTGAGTCTAGTCGTTTGCAAAAAGGTCAACACGTGCGGCTACTCGGCAGCTAAGCACACAATAGCACACGAGCTAGAAGAACATTTGTATCACATCACTATTATTAAGTCTCCAAGGCAGGAGCATACTAGAAAAAGTATCCAGTAACAAACGTGGCCGCATTGTTCAATGTGCTACCTTGTGAGCTTAACTGCATGAATTATTGTGGCCAAAAAACCCCAATGACCACACCATTTCAACTTAAAGACAGCATAAGTCCATTACAGACTCAGTAAAGATACCATTACCATTTTATTGATACTGATACCAATATGGATGTCCTTTATATCTGTATTCATTGGTGCTATATGTCATTTGTGTCAATAAAGATGTCCTTTTAAGGAGCACAAGAGGTTGTACACCAGCAACATCACCTAACATCTTACAGCAGAGAAGTCTTTTATACACACCTCATTTTTTGGATTTTTTAAAATTAATACTATCCATCCATCCATCCATCTTCTTCCGCTTATCCGAGGTCGGGTCGCGGGGGCAGCAGCCTAAGCAGGGAAGCCCAGACTTCCCTCTCCCCAGCCACTTCGTCCAGCTCCTCCCGGGGGATCCCGAGGCGTTCCCAGGCCAGCCGGGAGACATAGTCTTCCCAACGTGTCCTGGGTCTTCCCCATGGCCTCCTACCGGTCGGACGTGCCCTAAACACCTCCTTAGGGAGGCGTTCGGGTGGCATCCTGACCAGATGCCCGAACCACCTCATCTGGCTCCTCTCCATGTGGAGGAGCAGCGGCTTTACTTTGAGCTCCTCCCGGATGACAGAGCTTCTCACCCTATCTCTAAGGGAGAGACCCGCCACTCGGCGGAGGAAACTCATTTCGGCCGCTTGTACCCGTGATCTTGTCCTTTCGGTCATGACCCAAAGCTCATGACCATAGGTGAGGATGGGAACGTAGATCGACCGGTAAATCGAGAGCTTTGCCTTCCGGCTCAGCTCCTTCTTCACCACAACGGATCGATACAGCGTCCGCATTACTGAAGACGCCGCACCGATCCGCCTGTCGATCTCACCATCCACTCTTCCCCCACTCGTGAACAAGACTCCGAGGTACTTGAACTCCTCCACTTGGGGCAAGATCTCCTCCCCAACCCGGAGATGGCTTACCCAACCTTTTCCGGGAGAGAACCATGGACTCGGACTTGGAGGTGCTGATTCCCATCCCAGTCGCTTCACACTCGGCTGCGAACCGATCCAGTGAGAGCTGAAGATCTTGGCCGGAGGAAGCCATCAGGACCACATCATCTGCAAATAGCAGTGACCTAATCCTGCAGCCACCAAACCAGATCCCCTCAACGCCCTGACTGCGCCTAGAAATTCTGTCCATAAAGGTTATGAACAGAATGGGTGACAAAGGGCAGCCTTGGCGGAGTCCAACCCTCACTGGAAACGTGTCCGACTTACTGCCGGCAATGCGGACCAAGCTCTGACACTGATCATACAGGGAGCGAACTGCCACAATAAGACAGTCCGTTACCCCATACTCTCTGAGCACTCCCCACAGGACTTCCCGGGGTACACGGTCGAATGCCTTCTCCAAGTCCACAAAGCACATGTAGACTGGTTGGGCAAACTCCCATGCACCCTCAAGGACCCTGCCGAGAGTATAGAGCTGGTCCACAGTTCCACGACCAGGACGAAAACCACACTGTTCCTCCTGAATCCGAGGTTCGACTATCCGGCGTAGCCTCCTCTCCAGTACACCTGAATAGACCTTACCGGGAAGGCTGAGGAGTGTGATCCCACGATAGTTGGAACACACCCTCCGGTTCCCCTTCTTAAAGAGAGGAACCACCACCCCGTTCTGCCAATCCAGAGGTACCGCCCCCGATGTCCACGCGATGTTGCAGAGTCTTGTCAACCAAGACATCCCCACAACATCCAGAGCCTTAAGGAACTCCGGGCGGATCTCATCCACCCCCGTGGCCTTGCCACCGAGGAGCTTTTTAACTACCTCGGCAACCTCAGCCCCAGAAATAGGAGAGCCCACCACAGATTCCCCAGGCCCTGCTTCCTTATAGGAAGACGTGCTGGTAGGATTGAGGAGGTCTTCGAAGTATTCCCTCCACCGATCCACAACATCCGCAGTCGAGGTCAGCAGAGCACCATCCCCACCATACACGGTGTTGACACTGCACTGCTTCCCCTTCCTGAGGCGGCGGATGGTGGTCCAGAATTGCTTCGAAGCCGTCCGGAAGTCTTTTTCCATGGCCTCACCGAACTCCTCACATGTCCGAGTTTTTGCCTCCGCGACCGCTGAAGCCGCACACCCCTTGGCCTGTCGGTACCTGTCTGCTGCCTCAGGAGTCCCATGAGCCAAAAGAACCCGATAGGACTCCTTCTTCAGCCTGACGGCATCCCTCACCGCCGGTGTCCACCAACGGGTTCTAGGATTACCGCCACGACAGGCACCAACTACCTTGCGGCCACAGCTCCAATCAGCTGCCTCGACAATAGAGGTACGGAACATTGTCCACTCGGACTCAATGTCCAGCACCTCCCTCGTGACATGTTCAAAGTTCTTCCGGAGGTGGGAATTGAAACTCTCTCTGACAGGAGACTCTGCCAGACGTTCCCAGCAAACCCTCACAATGCGTTTGGGCCTGCCAGGTCTGTCCGGCATCCTCCCCCACCATCGCAGCCAACTCACCACCAGGTGGTGATCGGTAGAAAGCTCCGCCCCTCTCTTCACCCGAGTGTCCAAAACATGAGGCCGCAAATCCGATGACACAACTACAAAGTCGATCATGGAACTGCGGCCTAGGGTGTCCTGGTGCCAAGTGCACATATGGACACCCTTATGTTTGAACATGGTGTTTGTTATCGACAATCTGTGACGAGCACAAAAGTCCAATAACAGAACACCACTCGGGTTCAGATCCGGGCGGCCATTCTTCCCAATCACACCTCTCCAGGTTTCACTGTCGCTGCCAACATGAGCGTTGAAGTCCCCCAGTAGAACGAGGGAATCACCCGGGGGAGCACTCTCCAGTACTCCCTCGAGTGAATCCAAAAAGGGTGGGTACTCTGATCTGCTGTTTGGCGCGTAAACGCAAACCACAGTCAGGACCCGTCCCCCCACCCGAAGGCGGAGGGAAGCTACCCTCTCGTCCACCGGGTTGAACTCCAACGTGCAGGCTTTGAGCCGAGGGGCAACAAGAATTGCCACCCCAGCCCGTCGCCTCTCACTGCCGGCAACGCCAGAGTGGAAGAGAGTCCAGCCCCTCTCAAGAGAAGTGGTTCCAGAGCCCTTGCTGTGCGTTGAAGTGAGTCCGACTATATCTAGCCGGAACTTCTCCACCTCACGCACTAGCTCAGGCTCCTTCCCCCCCAGCGAAGTGACGTTCCACATCCCAAGAGCCAGCTTATGTAGCCGAGGATCGGACCGCCAAGTGCCCTGCCCTCGGCTTCCGCCCAGCTCACACTGCACCCGACCTCTATGGCCCCTGCTATGGGTGGTGAGCCCATTGGAGGGGGGACCCACGTTGCCTCTTCGGGCTGTGCCCGGCCGGGCCCCCATGGGGACAGGCCCGGCCACCTGGCGCTCGCCATCGTGCCCCACCTCCGGGCCTGGCTCCAGAGGGGGGCCCCGGTGACCCGCGTCCGGGCGAGGGAAATCTGGGTCCTTGGTTTGTGTTCTTCATCGAGGTCTTCGAGCTGCTCTTTGTCTGATCCCTCACCTAGGACCAGTTTGCCTTGAGAGACCCTACCAGGGGGCATAGAAACCCCCGGACAACATAGCTCCTAGGATCATTGGGACACGCAAACTCCTCTACCACGGTAAGGTGGCAGCTCAGAGAGGAGATCCTCTAAAATTTAGAGGATCTTTGACTTGAGTTTTTGAAGTTGTTGCTTAAAAACAGCAGAGTGCTCTTGTCATATATAGAGGATCTTTGACTAGTGCTTCTGCAGTTTGCCCGCAAAAACAGCAAAGCACTCCTGTCATATAGAGGATCTCTGACATGTTTTTTTTTCCAGTTAGTCCTCACAAACGGCAAAGCACTCCTGTCATATAGAGGATCTCTGACATGTTTTTTTTTGCAGTTAGTCCTCACAAACAGCAAAGCACTCCTGTCATATAGAGGATCTCTGACATGCTTTTTTTCCCAGTTAGTCCTCAAAAACAGCAAAGCACTCCTGTCATATTGAGGATCTCTGACATGTTGTTTTTTCCAGTTAGTCCTCAAAAACAGCAAAGGACTCCTGTCATATAGAGGATCTCTGACATGTTTTTTTCCCAGTTAGTCCTCAAAAACAGCAAAGCACCCCTGTCATATAGAGGATCTCTGACATGCTTTTTTCCCCCAGTTAGTCCTCACAAACAGCAAAGCACTCCTGTCATATAGAGGATCTCTGACATGTTTTTTTCTTCCAGTTAGTCCTCAAAAACAGCAAAGCACTCCTGTCATATAGAGGATCTCTGACATATTTTTTTCCCCAGTTAGTCCTCAAAAACAGCAAAGCACTCCTGTCATATAGAGGATCTCTGACATGTTTTTTTTCCCAGTTAGTCCTCAAAAACAGCAAAGCACTCCTGTCATATAGAGGATCTCTGACATGCTTTTTTTTCCCAGTTAGTCCTCAAAAACAGCAAAGCACTCCTGTCATATTGAGGATCTCTGACATGTTGTTTTTTCCAGTTAGTCCTCAAAAACAGCAAAGGACTCCTGTCATATAGAGGATCTCTGACATGTTTTTTTTCCCAGTTAGTCCTCAAAAACAGCAAAGCACCCCTGTCATATAGAGGATCTCTGACATGCTTTTTTTTTTTCAGTTAGTCCTCAAAAACAGCAAAGCACTCCTGTCATATAGAGGATCTCTGACATGTTTTTTTCCCCAGTTAGTCCTCAAAAACAGCAAAGCACTCCTGTCATATAGAGGATCTCTGACATGTTTTTTTTCCAGTTAGTCCTCAAAAACAGCAAAGCACTCCTGTCATATAGAGGATCTCTGACATGTTTTTTTTTCCAGTTAGTCCTCACAAACAGCAAAGCACTCCTGTCATATAGAGGATCTCTGACATGTTTTTTTTTTCCAGTTAGTCCTCACAAACAGCAAAGCACTCCTGTCATATTGAGGATCTCTGACATGTTGTTTTTTTTCCAGTTAGTCCTCAAAAACAGCAAAGCACTCCTGTCATATAGAGGATCTCTGACATGTTTTTTTTTCTAGTTAGTCCTCAAAAACAGCAAAGCACTCCTGTCATATAGAGGATCTCTGACATGTTTTTTTTTTTCCAGTTAGTCCTCACAAACAGCAAAGCACTCCTGTCATATTGAGGATCTCTGACATGTTTTTTTTTTTCCAGTTAGTCCTCAAAAACAGCAAAGCACTCCTGTCATATAGAGGATCTCTGACATGTTTTTTTTTCTAGTTAGTCCTCAAAAACAGCAAAGCACTCCTGTCATATAGAGGATCTCTGACATGTTGTTTTTTTCCAGTTAGTCCTCAAAAACAGCAAAGCACTCCTGTCATATAGAGGATCTCTGACATGTTTTTTTCCAGTTAGTCCTCAAAAACAGCAAAGCACTCCTGTCATATAGAGGATCTCTGACATGTTTTTTTTTTCCAGTTAGTCCTCACAAACAGCAAAGCACTCCTGTCATATTGAGGATCTCTGACATGTTGTTTTTTTTCCAGTTAGTCCTCAAAAACAGCAAAGCACTCCTGTCATATAGAGGATCTCTGACATGTTTTTTTTTCTAGTTAGTCCTCAAAAACAGCAAAGCACTCCTGTCATATAGAGGATCTCTGACATGTTTTTTTTTTTCCAGTTAGTCCTCACAAACAGCAAAGCACTCCTGTCATATTGAGGATCTCTGACATGTTTTTTTTTTTCCAGTTAGTCCTCAAAAACAGCAAAGCACTCCTGTCATATAGAGGATCTCTGACATGTTTTTTTTTCTAGTTAGTCCTCAAAAACAGCAAAGCACTCCTGTCATATAGAGGATCTCTGACATGTTTTTTTTTGCAGTTAGTCCTCACAAACAGCAAAGCACTCCTGTCGTATAGAGGATCTCTGACATGTTTTTTTTTTTTTTTTCCAGTTAGTCCTCACAAACAGCAAAGCACTCCTGTCATATAGAGGATCTCTGACATGTTTTTTTTTCCAGTTAGTCCTCACAAACAGCAAAGGACTCCTGTCATATAGAGGATCTCTGACATGTTGTTTTTTTCCAGTTAGTCCTCAAAAACAGCAAAGCACTCCTGTCATATAGAGGATCTCTGACATGTTTTTTTTCTCCCAGTTAGTCCTCACAAACAGCAAAGCACTCCTGTCATATAGAGGATCTCTGACATGTTGTTTTTTTCCAGTTAGTCCTCAAAAACAGCAAAGCACTCCTGTCATATAGAGGATCTCTGACATGTTTTTTTTCTCCCAGTTAGTCCTCACAAACAGCAAAGCACTCCTGTCATATAGAGGATCTCTGACATGTTTTTTTTTGCAGTTAGTCCTCACAAACAGCAAAGCACTCCTGTCATATAGAGGATCTCTGACATGTTTTTTTTTCCAGTTAGTCCTCAAAAACAGCAAAGCACTCCTGTCATATAGAGGATCTCTGACATGATTTTTTTCCAGTTAGTCCTCAAAAACAGTAAAGCTCTCCTGTCATATAGAGGATCTTTGACTAGCATTGTTGCCGTATAAGTGCTTAAAAACAGCAGCGTATTCCTGTAATACAGAGGATCTTTGATTATTGTTTTTGCAGTTTGTCCTCAAAAACAGTGGAGTGCTCTTAGCATTTTAGACTCTAAATGCTAAGAGCACTCCACTGTTTTTGAGGACAACACTAGTCAAAGATCCTATATATTAAAGGAGTGCTGTTTTTAAGCACCTATACGGCAACAATGCTAGTCAAAGATCCTGTATATGACAGGAGAGCTTTGCGGTTTTCAAAGACTAACTGGAAAAAAAACAAAAAACAGGTGTGAGATCCTCTATATGACAGGAGTGCTTTGCTGTTTTTGAGGACAAATTGCAGAAACACTAGTCAAAGATCCTCTATAGAGGCAGGGAGCGCTCTGCTGTTTTTGAGGACAAGCTACAAAAAACACTAGTCAAAGATCCTATATATTAAAGGAGTGCACTGCTGTTTTAAGCACTTATGCGGCAAAAATGCTAGTCAAAGATCTTGTATATGACAGGAGAGCTTTACTGTTTTCAAAGACTAACTGGAAAAAAAAGGGGGAAAAACAGGTGAGAGATCCTCTATATGACAGGAGTGCTTTGCTGTTTTTGAGGACAAATTGCAGAAACACTAGTCAAAGATCCTCTATAGAGGCAGGGAGCGCTCTGCTGTTTTTAAGCAACAACTTCAAAAACTCAAGTCAAAGATCCTCTAAAATTTAGAGGATCTTTGACTTGAATTTAGAGGATCTTTGACTTGAGTTTTTGAAGTTGTTGCTTAAAAACAGCAGAGCGCTCTTGTCATATATAGAGGATCTTTGACTAGTGCTTCTGCAGTTTGCCCGCAAAAACAGCAAAGCACTCCTGTCATATAAAGGATCTCTGACATGTTTTTTTTTCCAGTTAGTCCTCAAAAACAGTAAAGCTCTCCTGTCATATACAGGATCTCTGACATGTTGTTTTTTCCAGTTAGACCACAAAAAACAGCAAAGGACTCCTGTCATATAGAGGATCTCTGACATGTTTTTTTTTTCCAGTTAGTCCTCAAAAACAGCAAAGCACTCCTGTCATATAGAGGATCTCTGACATGTTGTTGTTTTCCAGTTAGTCCTCAAAAACAGCAAAGCACTCCTGTCATATAGAGGATCTCTGACATGTTTTTTTCCAGTTAGTCCTCAAAAACAGCAAAGCACTCCTGTCATATACAGGATCTCTGACATGTTTTTTTTTTCCAGTTAGTCCTCAAAAACAGTAAAGCTCCCCTGTCATATAGAGGATCTTTGACTAGCATTGTTGCCGTATAAGTGCTTAAAAACAGCAGCGTATTCCTGTAATACAGAGGATCTTTGATTAGTGTTTTTGCAGTTTGTCCTCAAAAACAGTGGAGTGCTCTTAGCATTTTAGACTCTAAATGCTAAGAGCACTCCACTGTTTTTGAGGACAACACTAGTCAAAGATCCTATATATTAAAGGAGTGCTGTTTTTAAGCACCTATACGGCAACAATGCTAATCAAAGATCCTCTATATGACAGGAGCGCTTTACTGTTTTTGAGGACAAACTGCAGCAAGTCAGAGAAGTTTGTTGAGTGCAAAAACGACGACTAAAGTGGTGACGCTGCACTTCTGATGATTATTTAGGTCACGTGTGTGTAGTCAGAGCCTTGGTAACGATCTTCGTGACGAACACGTGACAGTATTGACTAGATCCAATTATTGATTGAGATCAATGCATATTTGCTGTTGACCGGAAGAAGAAAAGGTATTGTTCCGCCGCGCGTGCACGTGCACGGTCAGTGTGCACCAGCCGCCCCCCCCCACACGCACGCGCACGCAGCAGTGGCGGAACAATGCACGTGTGTCCACGGCTGCGCGCACACGCCAAAGCCTCGCAGGTGTCGGATGGAAAAGGACGAAGGCGAGGCGCGGACACGCGCACGAAAGCGCGCGCTTACCTTGCGCGACGAGAGGACGCAGGATTGAGACTTTAGCGTCGTGTTGTTGTTGTTGTTGTTGTTGTTGTGTTGTTGTTGTTGTTCCGCCGTCACGTCGGTCGAGCAGCAAGGTCCGCGCTGCGAGTCTTCGGCGTGTCTGCGCGAGGAGGGCGGCTGCGGCGCGCGCACGAGCCCGACCCTCAAGACGCGCTGTGGTTCGCCGGGGAGGGGGCGTGGCTAGCGCGATGACGTCACAGCCTAAGCGCGAGCTATCCGGGAGGAGAGAGACGCGATAACTAATAATCAACATGACGTTTATCGCGATTTTTACCGCTTTTTAATCATCTTATATGTTCAGTTGTGTCGCGAGGGAGGGCGTGGCCTAATGACGTCACCACCCTATCAACCATCTCCATGTATTATTGGATGAACACTTGGCTAATATCATCATCAAAGATCATCTATTTGTGTACACAATGTGGAACTCCGACTGAAGAAAGGGACACAAATAAAAAAAAGTCCACTGTAGGGGACGCTGGTTGACAAAATGTTAAGCACCAACTGGACAAAGATCCTCTAAACATGACAAGAGCGCCGTGCTGTTATTAAACACCAACTTCAAAAAGTCAAAGATCCTCTAAATGCCAAGAGCGCTTCACTGTTTTTGAGGACACGCTGCAAAAACGCTGGTCAAAGATCCTCTATATTGCAGGAGTGCACTGCTGTTTTTAAGCACCTATACGGCAAAAACACTGGTCAAAGATCCTCTATATTACAGGAGCGCACTGCTGTTTTTAAGCACCTATATAGCAAAAACAATAGTCAAAGATCCTCTATGTTACAGGAGCGCACTGCTGTTTTTAAGCACCTATACGGCAAAAACACTGGTCAAAGATCCTCTATATTACAGGAGCGCACTGCAGTTTTTAAGCACCTATATGGCAAAAAACACTGTTGAAAGATCCTCTATATTACAGGAGCGCACTGCTGTTTTTAAGCACCTATACGGTAAAAACACTGGTCAAAGATCCTCTATATTACAGGAGTGCACTGCTGTTTTTAAGCACCTATACGGTAAAAACACTGGTCAAAGATCCTCTATATTACAGGAGTGCACTGCTGTTTTTAAGCACCTATACAGCAAAAACGCTGGTCAAAGATCCTCTATATAACAGGAGTGCACTGCTGTTTTTAAGCACCTATATGGCAAAAAACACTGGTCAAAGATCCTCTATATTACAGGAGCGCACTGCTGTTTTTAAGCACCTATACGGCAAAAACACTGTTCAAAGATCCTCTATATTACAGGAGTGCACTGCTGTTTTTAAGCACCTATACGGCAAAAAACACTAGTCAAAGATCCTCTATATTACAGGAGCGCACTGCTGTTTTTAAGCACCTATACGGCAAAAACACTGGTCAAAGATCCTCCATATTACAGGAGCGCACTGCGGTTTTGAAGCACCTATACGGCAAAAACACCGGTCAAAGATCCTCTACATTAGAGGAGCACACTGCTGTTTTTAAGCACCTATACAGCAAAAACACTGGTCAAAGATCCTCTATATTACAGGAGCGCACTGCTGTTTTTAAGCACCTATACGGCAAAAACACTGTTCAAAGATTCTCTATATTGCAGGAGTGCACTGCAGTTTTTAAGCACCTATACAGCAAAACACTAGTCAAAGATCCTCTATATTACAGGAGCGCACTGCGGTTTTTAACCAACTATATGACAAAAACACTGGTCAAAGATCCTCTATATTACAGGAGCGCACTGCTGTTTTTAAGCACATATACGGCAAAAACACTGTTCAAATATCCTCTATATTACAGGAGTGCACTGCTGTTTTTAAGCACCTATACAGCAAAAACACTAGTTAAAGATCCTCCATATTACAGGAGTGCACTGCTGTTTTTAACCACCTATACAGCAAAAACACTAGTCAAAGATCCTCTATATTACAGGTGCGCACTGCTGTTTTTAAGCACCTATTTGGCAAAAAACACTTGTCAAAGATTCTCTATATTACAGGAGCACACTGCTGTTTTTAAGCACTTATACGGCAAAAACACTGGTCAAAGATCCTCTATATTACAGGAGCGCACTGCTGTTTTTAAGCACCTATACAGCAAAAACACTTGTCAAAGATCCTCTATATTACAGGAGCGCACTGCTGTTTTTAAGGACCTATACGGCAAAAAACACTGTTCAAAGATCCTCTATATTACAGGAGCGCACTGCTGTTTTTAAGCACCTATGCGGCAAAAACACTGGTCAAAGATCCTCTATATTACAGGAGTGCACTGCTGTTTTTAAGCACCTATACGGCAAAAACACAGGTCAAAGATCCTCTATATTAAAGGAGCGCACTGCTGTTTTTAACCAACTATACGACAAAAACACTGGTCAAAGATCCTCTATATTACAGGAGCGCACTGCGGTTTTTAAGCACCTATACGGCAAAAATGCTAGTCAAAGATCCTCTATATGCCAAGAGCGCTCTGCTGTTTTCGAGGACTAAATGCATTGGGGGGTGGGGGACCCAGGTCGGAGATCCTTTATATGACAGAAGCGCTTTACGGTTTTTGAAAACAAATTGCAAAAACACTAGTCAAAGATCCTCCAAGAGCGATCTGCTGTTTTTATGCACAGACTACAAAAACCCGAGTCAAAGATCCTCGATATGACAGGAGCACTCTTCAGTTTTCAAGAAGCAACTAGAAAAACCCTAGTCAAAGAGCCAGTATGAGTGCTCAGCTGTTTTTATGCACCGACAGCAAAAAAGCTAATCAAAGATCCTCTATATGACAAGAGTATTGTTGTTTTTAAGCACCGACTGCAAAAAACAATAGTCAAAGATCTTCTATATGACAAGAGTATTGTTGTTTTTAAGTACCGACTGCAAAAAACAATAGTCAAATATCCTCTATATGACAAGAGTATTGTTGTTTTTAAGCACTGACTGCAAAAAACAATAGTCAAAGATCCTCTTTATGACAAGAGTATTGTTGTTTTTAAGCACCGACTGCAAAAAACAATAGTCAAAGATCCTCTATATGACAAGAGTATTGTTGTTTTTAAGCACCAACCTGAAAAAAACAATAGTCAAAGATCCTTTATATGACAAGAGTATGCTTGTTCTTAAGCACCAATTGCAAAAAACAATAGTCAAAGATCCTCTATTTGACAAGAGCACTCTTGTTTTTAAGGATCAACTGCAAAAAACAATAGTCAAAGATCCTCTTTATGACAAGAACATTCTTGTTTTTAAGGATCAACTGCAAAAAACAATAGTCAAAGATCCTCTACATGACAAGAGTATTGTTGTTTTTGGCACCTATGGCAAACACAATAGTCAAAGATCCTCTATATGACAAGAGTATTGTTGTTTTTAAGCACCTATGGCAAATACAATAGTCAAAGATCCTCTATTTGACAAGAGTATTGTTGTTTTTAGGCACCTATGGCAAACACAATAGTCAAAGATCCTCTATATGACAAGAGTATTGTTGTTTTTAGGCACCTATGGCAAACACAATAGTCAAAGATCCTCTATATAACAGAAGTATTGTTGTTTTTAGGCACCTATGGCAAACACAATAGTCAAAGATCCTCTATATAACAGAAGTATTGTTGTTTTTAGGCACCTATGGCAAACACAATAAACAAAGATCCTCTATAACAGAAGTGTTGTTGTTTTTAGGCACCTATGGCAAACACAATAGTCAAAGATCCTCTATATGACAAGAGTATTGTTGTTTTTGGCACCTATGGCAAACACAATAGTCAAAGATCCTCTATATGACAAGAGTATTGTTGTTTTTAAGCACCTATGGCAAATACAATAGTCAAAGATCCTCTATTTGACAAGAGTATTGTTGTTTTTGGCACCTATGGCAAACACAATGGTCAAAGATCCTCTATATGACAAGAGTATTGTTGTTTTTAAGCACCTATGGCAAATACAATAGTCAAAGATCCTCTATTTGACAAGAGTATTGTTGTTTTTGGCACCTATGGCAAACACAATGGTCAAAGATCCTCTATATGACAAGAGTATTGTTGTTTTTAGGCACCTATGGCAAACACAATAGTCAAAGATCCTCTATATGACAAGAGTATTGTTGTTTTTAGGCACCTATGGCAAACACAATAGTCAAAGATCCTCTATTATGACAAGAGTATTGTTGTTTTTAGGCACCTATGGCAAACACAATAGTCAAAGATCCTCTATATGATATAGGTGTTGTTGTTTTTAGGCACCTATGGCAAACACAATAGTCAAAGATCCTCTATATGACAAGAGTATTGTTGTTTTTGGCATCTATGGCAAACACAATAGTCAAAGATCCTCTATATGACAAGAGTATTGTTGTTTTTAGGCACCTATGGCAAACACAATAGTCAAAGATCCTCTATATGACAAGAGTATTGTTGTTTTTAGGCACCTATGGCAAACACAATAGTCAAAGATCCTCTATATAACAGAAGTATTGTTGTTTTTAGGCACCTACGGAAAACACAATAGTTAAAGATCCTCTATATGACAAGAGTATTGTTGTTTTTAAGCACCTATGGCAAACACAATAGTCAAAGATCATCTATATGGCAAGAGTATTGTTGTTTTTAGGCACCTATGGCAAACACAATAGTCAAAGATCCTCTATATAACAGAAGTATTGCTGTTTTTAGGCACCTATGGCAAACACAATAAACAAAGATCCTCTATATAACAGAAGTATTGTTGTTTTTAGGCACCTATGGCAAACACAATAAACAAAGATCCTCTATATGACAAGAGTATTGTTGTTTTTAGGCACCTATGGCAAACACAATAAACAAAGATCCTCTATATAACAGAAGTATTGTTGTTTTTAGGCACCTATGGCAAACACAATAGTCAAAGATCCTCTATATGACAAGAGTATTGTTGTTTTTAGGCACCTATGGCAAACACAATAAACAAAGATCCTCTATATAACAGAAGTATTGTTGTTTTTAGGCACCTATGGCAAACACAATAGTCAAAGATCCTCTATATGACAAGAGTATTGTTGTTTTTAGGCACCTATGGCAAACACAATAGTCAAAGATCCTCTATATGATATAGGTGTTGTTGTTTTTAGGCACCTATGGCAAACACAATAGTCAAAGATCCTCTATATAACAGAAGTATTGTTGTTTTTAGGCACCTATGGCAAACACAATAGTCAAAGATCTTCTATATAACAAGAGTATTGTTGTTTTTAGGCACCTATGGCAAACACAATAAACAAAGATCCTCTATATAACAGAAGTATTGTTGTTTTTAGGCACCTATGGCAAACACAATAAACAAAGATCCTCTATATAACAGAAGTATTGTTGTTTTTAGGCACCTACGGAAAACACAAAGAAGAAGAAGAAGAAGAAGAAGAAGAAGAAGAAGAAGAAGAAGAGGAAGAAGAAGAAGAAGAAGAAGAAGAAGAAGAAGAAGAAGAAGAAGAAGAAAGTGTGTATGAAAGACTTTTGTAATCCATTCATAAATAAATAAAAAATGTAAATTTGTTATTTTTAAAAATGGAAATTTGTTATTTTTAAAAGTTAAAATTGAATTTAAAAAAATGTAAATTCTTAAAAGTTAACACATTTTAAAACCATAATTATTCGTTTAATACTTTTTGTTTACATGATGAAATAAAAACATCTTTAATAATTGTACATGTATTTATGTGTAATGCCCCAACCATTCATTAATGAATAAAAAATGTAAATTGATGATTTAATCTTTTTTTAAATGAAATATCTTTAAAAAGTAAAATCAAATTAAAAATCCAAATTCTTAAAAAAATAACAAATTTGAAGACCACATTTATTCATATTATACTATTTGTTTACATGATTAAATAAAAACAAATATATCTTTAATAATTGTATAACACATGTATTTATGTATAATGCTCACTGATATCATTTAGTCATATTTGCCCTGCAAGATGGACATCATCAGCGTGTTATGAAATAAATAAATATACATGATATACATGATATATATTATATACATGATATACATGAACTTAGTTTAATATTACAGTCTGGAGTCGATGATGAAAATAAAGAGCATTGAATTGCTGAAAATCCAACAAGTGTGAAGTATATTGAGAAGGTACAGTAGATAATACAGTAGATCATCATAATGATGTATTTCATAACTTTGCAGGTGAACGAGGACGTGGCGTGTGCGCGCTTTTGCAGGACAAAGGGGCCACCTGTCGGCAGAGAGTGGAACTGCAGGACAAAACGTCTTTTTCGTTCTAATATGCAAATATTATATTTACATTATTATTACATGTTATATTATTATATATATTTCCAACAAAGGATGTGAGTGATACTGAGTAACCATAACAACAGTCACGTGACAGGCCAACTCTCATTTGCATCTCTATCATTTGATTAAATCACGTTATATTAATTGACTATTATTGTTTTGACCCTCATCAGACGTGTATTTAATTGGCTTGCTGCTGCTCAACAAAACGATGCTTATTATTGTGTATTTGTATTTGTAAATAATACATTTGTAAATAATATATCAACTTATTTAAATGAATTAAATCTGACAATTTCGCAGGATGACGCAGACAAAATTGTTATTGGTCAAATTTGACGACATTTTTTGTTGTTGTTGTTTATTTAAAAATCTTTTTAAGAAATGAAAATGAGATGAATTAAATGTGACAATGTAGAAGGATGACTTACACACAATTATCATTAGTGTTCTGAACATTTGACAAAACATTTTTTTCCTGATAAAACTTAACAAAAATACACAATTTGTTTAAATAAATTTAAATACAATAACTTAAAAGTGACTCAGAGAAAATTATGATCACATTATATATATATATATATATATATATATATATATATATATATATATATATATATATATATATATATATATATATATATATATATATATATATATATATATATATATCCTATCATTTGCTTACAGAAATTACAATTAAATGAATTAAAAGTGACAATGTAGCAGGATGACTCAGACAAAATTGTTATCAATGTTGTGAGAATTCGGAAGAAATATTGTTTTTACAATTGATTAAAAAAAAGAAAAAAAGAAAGTCATTTATTTAAATAAATGAAAATTAGATTAATTGAACGTGACAATATAGAAGGACAAAATTATTGTTTAAAAAAAAATTTTGAATACATTTTTATTCTAATAATTTGCAACACGTAATATAAAATACAGCATTTATTTCAATAAAACAAAATAAAAGGAATTAAAATGTGGTAGGATGACGCCGAAAAAAATTGTATCACAGTTGTGAAACTAAGTCAAATGTTCTGTATTTTATTTAAATAGACAAATAAAATAAAATAAATGTGACAATGTACAGTAATTAATTACAATGTTCTGTATTTTATTTAAATAGATAAATAAAATAAAATAAATGTGACAATGTACAGTAATTAATTAAAATGTTCTGTATTTTTTTAAATAGACAAATAAAATAAAATAAATGTGACAATGTACAGTAATTAATTAGAATGTTCTGTATTTTATTTCAATAGACAAATAAAATAAAATAAATGTGACAATGTACAGTAATTAATTACAAATTTCTGTATTTTATTTAAATAGACAAATAAAATAAAATAAATGTGACAACGCACAGTAATTAATTAAAATGTTCTGTATTTTTTTAAATAGACAAATAAAATAAAATAAATGTGACAATGTACAGTAATTAATTACAAATTTCTGTATTTTATTTAAATAGACAAATAAAATAAAAAAATATGACAACGCACAGTAATTAATTAAAAAAAGTTTGTATTTTTTTAAATAGACAAATAAAATAAAATAAATGTGACAATGTAGAGTAATTAATTAGAATGTTCTGTATTTTATTTAAATAGACAAACAAAATAAAATAAATGTGACACTGTACAGTAATTAATTAAAATGTTCTGTATTTTAAAAAATAAACAAATAAAATAAAATAAATGTGACAATGTACAGTAATTAATTAAAATGTTCTGTATTTTATTTAAATAGACAAATAAAATAAAATAAATGTGACATTGTACAGTAATTAATTAAGAAATTCTGTATTTTGTTTAAATAGACAAATAAAATAAATGTGACAACGCACAATAATTAATTAAAATGTTTTGTATTTTTTAAAATAAACAAATAAATAAAAATAAATGTGACAATGTACAGTAATTAATTAAAATGTTTTGTATATTTTAAATAGACAAATAAAATAAAATAAATCTGACAATGTACAGTAATTAATTAAAATGTTCTGTATTTTATTTAAATAGACAAATAAAATAAAATAAATAAATCAATGTACAAAAATTAATTAATAGATTCTGTATTTTATTAAAATAGACGAATAAAATAAATGTGACAATGTACGATAATTAATTAATTAAAATGTTCTGTATTTTATTTAAATAGAAAAATAAAATTAAATAAATGTGACAATGTACAGTAATTAATTCAAATGTTCTGTATTTTTTTAAATGGACAAATAAAATAAAATAAATGTGACAATGTACAGTAATTAATTAAAATGTTCTGTATTTTATTTAAATAGAAAAATAAAATTAAATGAATGTGAGAATGTACAGTAATTAATTAAAATGTTCTGTATTTTATTTAAATAGAAAAATAAAATAAAATAAATGTGACAATGTACAGTAATTAATTAAAATGTTCGGTATTTTATTTAGATACACACTAATAAATAAATGTGACAATGTACATGATGACTAAGACGACAAGGTTATTATTGTTGTAAAAAGTTGATAGAAATGTATTTTTGTATTTAAAAAAAAATAAAAAAGACACTATGCTTAAAGAAATAAACATGACATTAATGTGAGAATGTTGCATGATGACGGACTAAATTATTATCATTATGTTTGGGGAAAAAAAATCTCATCTATTTACTTTTATTTGTTACTGTTATTAAAATGTGCGGAGGAATGAAAGTAATGTTGTAACATGAATGAATTCCTCATGAACGTTCATTCATGTATTCACAGCAGGAGTCATCCAATATGGCTGTTTGGGTTATGAAACCACGGTGCTATTACAAGCTGAACAAAAGACGAGAACGATGACACGACGGGGGGAAGAAGCCGTAATGAAGCCCCTCCTTCTCCTCTTTTTAATTTTCCAGCCCCCACCTGGTCCACACGGCCCCTCCCCTTCCCCCATCCTCCCAACACCTCGCCTGTCAATCATCCTTCCTGTCCCAATAACCTCCAACAATTTGGGAATATTCCTGTTTCACTCTCCCTCATCTCGACTGCAGTGAACACCCCCCCCCCCCCCCAACACACACACACACACACACACACACACACACACACACACACACACACACACTGCTGCCAGGAAGCACCGGGCCTCATTTCCTCCTCTTATTGAATTGGGATGGGGGCGGATGAAGAACACTAATGGAGCTGGCATGTAGAGGATGTGCACGTCCCAAATATACTCCTGCTGTCTTACACACACACACACACACACACACACACACACACACACACACACACACACACACACACACACACACACATACACACACACACACACACACACACACACACACACACACACACACACACACACACACACACACTGTATTTGTTACCTTCTTGAGACCTGCGAATAATGCCTCCCTCTTTAGGACCAGCCTTTCTAGATATATAAAGAAGTGTATTTACAACATTAATAATATATACATACTATGCACGTATAAAAAAGCTTGTTGTGAAAAATGAGTTACAATTTCACAAGAAAAAGGACAAATTTCACAAGAAAAACGTAGAATTTTGGCAGTATTATAATAAAAGACGTCATTTTACTCAACGCAAGTCAACATTTGACAAGAAAAACTGAACATTTGTGCAATATTATGATAAAAGTTGGAATTGTACTCGATAACAGTCGCAATTTTACAAGAAAAACTTAACACTTTGGCAATTTTACGAAAAGAGTCGTAACTTTACTCGACAAAAGTCACAATTTTATGAGAAAACTTTAAAATGTTGACAATATTATAATAATAATGGGAATTTTACCGACAAAAGTCATAATTTTACTCAAAAGATGTCATTGTTTTACCAGAACAACAACAAAGTGGAAATATTGTGATAAGTCAGAATTTTATATGACAAATGTCACAATTTTGCATCAAAAAGTAATAATTTTCCATCAAAAAGTAATACATTTACGAGAAAATATTGCAATATTAGAGAAACAGAAAGAATATGAGAAATTGTTCCCAACTTTATAAGAAAAAAGTCGACACATTGTGAGAAAAAGACTGCTTTTAGTTGATTTTTTTTATTTGAATAGTTTTCTTTGTAATTGGTTTTTAATCTTCATTATTTACTTCAAGTTATTACAGTATGTCTCTATATACATATTTATTCATTTATTTAAATGCATTTTGGCCCAAAGGGGGTGCATTTCAATTTCTTACACACACTTGTTATTTCATATGTTGACCAGAGGGGGAGCACTTTTAAAAGCGACACGCAGTCGTCATCACTTGTTCACACCTCCTCATATGGAAGATACTTTTCCTTCTTCATGTCTCAAGAAGGGTAGAAATACAAGAACACACACACACACACACACACACACACACACACACACACACACACACACACACACACACACACACACACACACACACACACACTGTATTTGTTACCTTCTTGAGACCTGCGAATAATGCCTACCTCTTTAGGACCAGCCTTTCTAGATATATAAAGAAGTGTATTTACAACATTAATAATATATACATACTATGCACATATAAAAAAGCTTGTTGTGAAAAATGAGTTGGAATTTCACAAGAAAAAGGTCAAATTTCACGAGAAAAACGTAGAATTTTGGCAGTATTATAATAAAAGACGTCATTTTACTCAACACAATTAAAAATTTCACAAGAAAAACTGAACATTTGTGCAATATTATGATAAAAGTTGGAATTTCACTCGATAACAGTCGCAATTTTACAAGAAAAACTTAACACTTTGGCAATTTTATGAAAAGAGTCG
>NC_084548.2:76187500-76197500 GCF_033978685.3 Nerophis lumbriciformis
GTTTATTCATTTCCTAACCTAAGAAGTTGATATTTGTTCATTTCCTAACCTAAGAAGTTGAAATTTGTTCATTTCCTAACCTAATAAGTTAAAGTTTGTTCATTTCCTAACCTAATAAGTTGAAGTTTGTTCATTTCCTAACCTAATAAGTTGAAGTTTGTTCATTTCCTAACCTAATAAGTTGAAGTTTGTTCATTTCCTAACCTAATAAGTTGAAATGTGTTCATTTCCTAACCTAATAAGTTGAAGTTTGTTCATTTCCTAACCTAATAAGTTGATGTTTGTTCATTTCCTAACCTAATAAGTTGAAGTTTGTTCATTTCCTAACTTAATAAGTTGAAGTTTGTTCATTTCCTAACCTAAGAAGTTGAAGTTTGTTCATTTCCTAACCTAATAAGTTGAAGTTTGTTCATTTCCTAACCTAATAAGTTGAAGTTTATTCATTTCCTAACCTAATAAGTTGAAGTTTATTCATTTCCTAACCTAAGAAGTTGATATTTGTTCATTTCCTAACCTAATAAGTTGAAGTTTGTTCATTTCCTAACCTAATAAGTTGAAGTTTGTTCATTTCCTAACCTAATAAGTTGAAGTTTGTTCATTTCCTAACCTAATAAGTTGAAGTTTGTTCATTTCCTAACCTAATAAGTTGAAGTTTGTTCATTTCCTAACCTAATAAGTTGAAGTTTGTTCATTTCCTAACCTAATAAGTTGAAGTTTGTTCATTTCCTAACCTAATAAGTTGAAGTTTATTCATTTCCTAACTTAAGAAGTTGAAATTTGTTTATTTCCTAACCTAATAAGTTGAAGTTTGTTCACTTCCTAAGAAGAATGCCAACCGCCAGTCTATCAAAGTGGGCGTGTCTTGAAGGAATGCTACTTCCCTTGTCGCCGCCGCTGTGGGCGTGGTTTATGATGGGCGTGGTTTAGGATGGGCGTGGTTTGGAGCCTTTAGAAAGAGGAACATGACTTAAGTCTCACTTCCTGTCTCAACTTCTTCTTCTTCTTTTAACACATCAAATATACATCAACACACACTTTTGTAGACATCGACACACACTTTTGTAGACAATCACAGGCCTGAAGAAAGACTTTTAGTACAAAAACACACAATGAATATTTTCATTGTCAAACAAACTAATGTTGACTCCATACCAACATTTTAGTACCGGTACCGAAAAGTATTTCCATACTTTTCTAAATAAAGGGGACCAGAAAAAATGTCATTATTGTCTTTATTGTAACACAAAAATGTTAGTGTAGATGAAACATATGTTTATTATTGTCATTTAGTCCTTAAATAAAATAGACAACTTGTCTTTTAGTAGTAAGTAAACAAACAAAGACTCCTAATTAGTCTGCTGACATTGGTGGTATCAGACATTGGTGGTATCAGACATTGGCGGTATCAGACATTGGCGGTATCAGACCTTGGTGGTATCAGACATTGGTGGTATCAGACATTGGTGGTATCAGACCTTGGCGGTATCAGACATTGGTGGTATTAGACCTTGGTGATATCAGACATTGGTGGTATCAGACCTTGGTGGTATCAGACCTTGGTGATATCAGACATTGGCGGTATCAGACATTGGTGGTATTAGACCTTGGTGGTATCAGACCTTGGTGGTATCAGACATTGGCGGTATCAGACATTGGTGGTATCAGACCTTGATGGTATCAGACCTTGGTGGTATCAGACATTGGCGGTATCAGACATTGGTGGTATTAGACCTTGGTGATATCAGACATGGGTGGTATCAGACATTGGTGGTATCAGACATTGGTGGTATCAGACCTTGGTGGTATCAGACATTGGTGGTATCAGACATTGGTGGTATCAGACATTGGTGGTATCAGACATTGGTGGTATCAGACCTTGGTGGTATCAGACATTGGTGGTTTCAGACATTGGCGGTATCAGATATTGGTGGTATCAGACCTTGGTGGTATCAGACATTGGTGGTATCAGACATTGGTGGTATCAGACATTGGCGGTATCAGACATTGGCGGTATCAGACCTTGGTGGTATCAGACATTGGTGGTATCAGACATTGGTGGTATCAGACCTTGGCGGTATCAGACATTGGTGGTATTAGACCTTGGTGATATCAGACATTGGTGGTATCAGACCTTGGTGGTATCAGACCTTGGTGATATCAGACATTGGCGGTATCAGACATTGGTGGTATTAGACCTTGGTGGTATCAGACCTTGGTGGTATCAGACATTGGCGGTATCAGACATTGGTGGTATCAGACCTTGATGGTATCAGACCTTGGTGGTATCAGACATTGGCGGTATCAGACATTGGTGGTATTAGACCTTGGTGATATCAGACATGGGTGGTATCAGACATTGGTGGTATCAGACATTGGTGGTATCAGACCTTGGTGGTATCAGACATTGGTGGTATCAGACATTGGTGGTATCAGACATTGGTGGTATCAGACATTGGTGGTATCAGACCTTGGTGGTATCAGACATTGGTGGTTTCAGACATTGGCGGTATCAGATATTGGTGGTATCAGACCTTGGTGGTATCAGACATTGGTGGTATCAGACATTGGTGGTATCAGACATTGGCGGTATCAGATATTGGTGGTATCAGACCTTGGTGGTATCAGACATTGGTGGTATCAGACATTGGCGGTATCAGATATTGGTGGTATCAGACCTTGGTGGTATCAGACATTGGTGGTATCAGACATTGGCGGTATCAGATATTGGTGGTATCAGACCTTGGTGGTATCAGACATTGGTGGTATCAGACATTGGTGGTATCAGACCTTGGTGGTATCAGACATTGGTGGTTTCAGACATTGGCGGTATCAGATATTGGTGGTATCAGACCTTGGTGGTATCAGACATTGGTGGTATCAGACATTGGCGGTATCAGATATTGGTGGTATCAGACCTTGGTGGTATCAGACATTGGTGGTATCAGACATTGGCGGTATCAGATATTGGTGGTATCAGACCTTGGTGGTATCAGACATTGGTGGTATCAGACATTGGCGGTATCAGATATTGGTGGTATCAGACCTTGGTGGTATCAGACATTGGTGGTATCAGACATTGGTGGTATCAGACCTTGGTGGTATCAGACATTGGTGGTTTCAGACATTGGCGGTATCAGATATTGGTGGTATCAGACCTTGGTGGTATCAGACATTGGTGGTATCAGACATTGGCGGTATCAGATATTGGTGGTATCAGACCTTGGTGGTATCAGACATTGGTGGTATCAGACATTGGTGGTATCAGACCTTGGTGGTATCAGACCTTGGTGGTATCAGACATTGGTGGTATCAGACATTGGTGGTATCAGATATTGGTGGTATCAGACCTTGGTGGTATCAGACATTGGTGGTATCAGACATTGGCGGTATCAGATATTGGTGGTATCAGACCTTGGTGGTATCAGACATTGGTGGTATCAGACATTGGCGGTATCAGATATTGGTGGTATCAGACATTGGTGGTATCAGACATTGGTGGTATCAGACATTGGTGGTATCAGACCTTGGTGGTATCAGACATTGGTGGTTTCAGACATTGGCGGTATCAGATATTGGTGGTATCAGACCTTGGTGGTATCAGACATTGGTGGTATCAGACATTGGCGGTATCAGATATTGGTGGTATCAGACCTTGGTGGTATCAGACATTGGTGGTATCAGACATTGGCGGTATCAGATATTGGTGGTATCAGACCTTGGTGGTATCAGACATTGGTGGTATCAGACATTGGCGGTATCAGATATTGGTGGTATCAGACCTTGGTGGTATCAGACATTGGTGGTATCAGACATTGGTGGTATCAGACCTTGGTGGTATCAGACATTGGTGGTTTCAGACATTGGCGGTATCAGATATTGGTGGTATCAGACCTTGGTGGTATCAGACATTGGTGGTATCAGACATTGGCGGTATCAGATATTGGTGGTATCAGACCTTGGTGGTATCAGACATTGGTGGTATCAGACATTGGTGGTATCAGACCTTGGTGGTATCAGACCTTGGTGGTATCAGACATTGGTGGTATCAGACCTTGGTGGTATCAGACATTGGTGGTATCAGACCTTGGTGGTATCAGACCTTGCCGGTATCAGACATTGGTGGTATCAGACACTGGTGGTATCAGACACTGGTGGTATCAGACACTGGTGGTATCAGATCGATACGACTCACTTATTTAGTGGCAGAAAGAATCCTCTTTCAAAGCACGTGTGAGATGTTTTCCGAGCAGCAGGTGGCGCTGTGGTTGTGTTATTTGACACAGCAGTAATAGTATTTGTCTTCTATATCTCTCTCATTATTACACACATTTATTTGTGTTGATGCAAAGTATTCTGCCTAGCAACAGGGGGTCACGTGACACAAACATTTGTTAGTTTGACAGAAACAAAGTACAATACAAATCAAATCATTACAAGCACATATTGATACGACTGCACTTCCACATCCCCTGCGGCAATACACAAAGGCAGACAAAAGGCTCATCAACCACCCACAACGCAACGCAACCACGTCTCAATCAGACTAATTTCATTCTTCAGACTTAAATAAGGTTGTTGTTGTTTTTTGTGAGGTTGATAAATCATCATTAAATCATTTCAATTGATTTATTTCATTCTGAACATTTTTTATTTATATTTAAAAAATACATTAAAAATAAATGTATGGAAGCTAAGCTAGCTGGTTGACGTTGCTAAATGCAACACTTGCACTTTTTGAGAGAGTGCTTTTAAGAAAAAGGGTCGGAATAAAGAAGGGAAGTGAAAGTGACTTCCTGCTGTCGTCTACAGCCACAAAGATCCTGCCAGGTTTCTCACTTCTTCTATTATTATTATTGTTGTTGTCTAGCAGTCTTGTATTATTATTGTCTAGCAGTCTTGTATTATTATTGTTGTTGTTGTCTAGCAGTCTTGTATTATTATTATTATTGTTGTCTGGCAGTCTTGTATTATTATTATTATTATTGTCTAGTAGTCCTGTATTATTATTGTTGTTGTCTAGAAGTCTTGTATTATTATTGTTGTTGTCTAGTAGCCTTGTAATATTATTACTGTCTAGCAATCTTGTATTATTATTATTGTCTAGCAGTCTTGTATTATTATTATTATTGTCTAGCAGTCTTGTATTATTATTATTATTGTTTAGCAGTCTTGTATTATTATTGTTGTCTAGCAGTCTTGTATTATTATTATTATTGTTGTCTAGCAGTCTTGTATTATTATTATTATTATTGTCTAGCAGTCTTGTATTATTATTGTTGTTGTCTAGCAGTCTTGTATTATTATTGTTGTTGTCTAGCAGTCTTGTATTATTATTGTTGTTGTTTAGTAGTCTTGTATTATTATTGTTGTTGTCTAGCAGACTTGTATTATTATTGTTGTTGTCTAGCAGTCTTGTATTATTATTGTTGTTGTTTAGTAGTCTTGTATTATTATTGTTGTTGTCTAGCAGACTTGTATTATTATTGTTGTCGTCTAGCAGTCTTGTATTATTATTGTTGTTGTCTAGCAGTCTTGTATTATTATTATTATTGTTTAACAGTCTTGTATTATTATTGTTGTCTAGCAGTCTTGTATTATTATTATTGTTGTCTAGCAGTCTTGTATTATTATTATTGTTGTCTAGCAGTCTTGTATTATTATTATTATTGTCTAGCAGTCTTGTGTTATTATTATTGTTGTCTAGCAGTCTTGTATTATTATTATTGTCTAGCAGTCGTGTATTATTATTGTTGTTGTCTAGCAGTCTTGTACTATTATTGTTGTTGTCTAGCAGTCTTGTATTATTATTGTTGTTGTTGTCTAACAGTTTTGTATTATTATTATTGTTGTTGTCTAGCAGTCTTGAATTATTATTATTGTTGTCTAGCAGTCTTGTATTATTATTATTATTGTTGTCTAGCAGTCTTGTATTATTATTATTATTGTTGTCTAGCAGTCTTGTATTATTATTATTATTGTCTAGCAGTCTTGTATTATTATTGTTGTTGTCTAGCAGTCTTGTATTATTATTGTTGTTGTCTAGCAGTCTTGTATTATTATTGTTGCTGTTTAGTAGTCTTGTATTATTATTGTTGTTGTCTAGCAGACTTGTATTATTATTGTTGTTGTCTAGCAGTCTTGTATTATTATTGTTGTTGTTTAGTAGTCTTGTATTATTATTGTTGTTGTCTAGCAGACTTGTATTATTATTGTTGTTGTCTAGCAGTCTTGTATTATTATTGGTGTTGTCTAGCAGTCTTGTATTATTATTATTATTGTTTAACAGTCTTGTATTATTATTGTTGTCTAGCAGTCTTGTATTATTATTATTATTGTTGTCTAGCAATCTTGTATTATTATTATTGTCTAGCAGTCTTGTATTATTATTATTATTGTCTAGCAGTCTTGTATTATTATTGTTGTTGTCTAGCAGTCTTGTATTATGATTGTTGTCTAGCAGTCTTGTATTATTATTAACTATTATTGTCTAGCAGTCTTGTATTATTATTGTTGTTGTCTAGCAGTCTTGTATTATTATTGTTGTTGTCTAGCAGTCATATTCCAGCATCAATGAAAGTAAACAGGAGAACAGAACATTTAAGCTGCTTCTCTCTCTTCTTTATTGACCACACGTCTTCTTCTTCTGTGGTCAGTGAGGATTCACACTTGATGTCATCAACAACAACCTGATGTCATCAAAAAGAGTCGTTAGTAAACAACAACAACAACCTGATGTCATCAAAAAGAGTCGTTAGTAAACAACAACAACAACCTGATGTCATCAAAAAAGAGTTGTTAGTAAACAACAACAACAACAACCTGATGTCATCAAAAAGAGTCGTTAGTAAACAACAACAACCTGATGTCATCAAAAAGAGTCGTTAGTAAACAACAACAACCTGATGTCATCAAAAAGAGTCGTTAGTAAACAACAACAACCTGATGTCATCAAAAAGAGTCGTTAGTAAACAACAACAACCTGATGTCATCAAAAAGAGTCGTTAGTAAACAACAACAACAAGACGTCATCAAAAAGCGTCGTTAGTAAACAACAACAACAACCTGATGTCATCAAAAAGAGTCGTTAGTAAACAACAACAACAACCTGATGTCATCAAAAAGAGTCGTTAGTAAACAACAACAACCTGATGTCATCAAAAAAGAGTTGTTAGTAAACAACAACAACAACAACCTGATGTCATCAAAAAGAGTCGTTAGTAAACAACAACAACCTGATGTCATCAAAAAGAGTCGTTAGTAAACAACAACAACAAGACGTCATCAAAAAGAGTCGTTAGTAAACAACAACAACAACCTGATATCATCAAAAAGAGTCGTTAGTAAACAACAACAACCTGATGTCATCACAAAGAGTCGTTAGTAAACAACAACAACAACCTGATGTCATAAAAAAAGAGTCGTTAGTAAACAACAACAACCTGATGTCATCAAAAAGAGTCGTTAGTAAACAACAACAACAACCTGATGTCATCAAAAAGAGTTGTTAGTAAACAACAACAACCTGATGTCATCAAAAAGAGTCGTTAGTAAACAACAACAACAAGACGTCATCAAAGAGTCGTTAGTAAACAACAACAACCTGATGTCATCAAAAAGAGTCGTTAGTAAACAACAACAACCTGAAGTCATCAAAAAGAGTTGTTAGTAAACAACAACAACAACCTGATGTCATCAAAAAGAGTCGTTAGTAAACAACAACAACCTGACGTCATCAAAAAGAGTCGTTAGTAAACAACAACAACCTGATGTCATCAAAAAGAGTCGTTAGTAAAAAACAACAACCTGACATCATCAAAAAGAGTCGTTAGTAACCAACAACAACCTGATGTCATCAAAATGAGTCGTTAGTAAACAACAACAACCTGATGTCATCAAAAAGAGTCGTTAGTAAACAACAACAACCTGATGTCATCAAAAAGAGTCGTTAGTAAACAACAACAACCTGATGTCATCAAAAAGAGTCGTTAGTAAACAACAACAACCTGATGTCATCAAAAAGAGTCGTTAGTAAACAACAACAACAAGACGTCATCAAAAAGCGTCGTTAGTAAACAACAACAACAACCTGATGTCATCAAAAAGAGTCGTTAGTAAACAACAACAACAACCTGATGTCATCAAAAAGAGTCGTTAGTAAACAACAACAACCTGATGTCATCAAAAAAGAGTTGTTAGTAAACAACAACAACAACAACCTGATGTCATCAAAAAGAGTCGTTAGTAAACAACAACAACCTGATGTCATCAAAAAGAGTCGTTAGTAA
The DNA here is from genome assembly GCF_033978685.3 of Nerophis lumbriciformis. Lineage (NCBI taxonomy): Eukaryota > Metazoa > Chordata > Actinopteri > Syngnathiformes > Syngnathidae > Nerophis > Nerophis lumbriciformis. The sequence continues at coordinate 76,195,786 of NC_084548.2, forward strand.
ACAACAACAACAAGACGTCATCAAAAAGAGTCGTTAGTAAACAACAACAACAACCTGATATCATCAAAAAGAGTCGTTAGTAAACAACAACAACCTGATGTCATCACAAAGAGTCGTTAGTAAACAACAACAACAACCTGATGTCATAAAAAAAGAGTCGTTAGTAAACAACAACAACCTGATGTCATCAAAAAGAGTCGTTAGTAAACAACAACAACAACCTGATGTCATCAAAAAGAGTTGTTAGTAAACAACAACAACCTGATGTCATCAAAAAGAGTCGTTAGTAAACAACAACAACAAGACGTCATCAAAGAGTCGTTAGTAAACAACAACAACCTGATGTCATCAAAAAGAGTCGTTAGTAAACAACAACAACCTGAAGTCATCAAAAAGAGTTGTTAGTAAACAACAACAACAACCTGATGTCATCAAAAAGAGTCGTTAGTAAACAACAACAACCTGACGTCATCAAAAAGAGTCGTTAGTAAACAACAACAACCTGATGTCATCAAAAAGAGTCGTTAGTAAAAAACAACAACCTGACATCATCAAAAAGAGTCGTTAGTAACCAACAACAACCTGATGTCATCAAAATGAGTCGTTAGTAAACAACAACAACCTGATGTCATCAAAAAGAGTCGTTAGTAAACAACAACAACCTGATGTCATCAAAAAGAGTCGTTAGTAAACAACAACAAGTGTTGAAGAAGTCATTATTTTATTCAAGCAACCTCATCAAACATTAGCTAGCATTAGCTTGCTTAACGAGTCTCAGCTAACTTTACTTTCACTTTCACTTTCTCTTTCATCATTTAGGCAGCCTGAAGCAATCATTAGTTAGCTCAATGCTAATTAATGTTTATGTCGTTAGAGTGCGGTCTTTTCATTACCTGCCAATTAAAAGCTACGAACTATGGGAGACTGGCCTTTCTGCTCCGCCACTCCCAGTCTGTGGAACGCTCTCCCTGACCACCTGAGGGCACCACAGACTGTGGATGCTTTTAAAAAGGGCTTAAAACCCCTTTTTTCCCTTTTTTTTTTTAAAAGCCTTTTTTTTTTTTTTAAATGTATGCATACCAGTTTTAGCTATTTGGCTGTTCTAGTTTTTATTTGTATTTATTTTTTATTATCTTTTTATTTATTTTATTTTATTTTTATTTTTTTTATACACTGTAGCACTTTGGGGTTGTTTACTCATTGTAAAGTGCTTTTTACAAATAAAATATCTTATTATAATGATTATTATAAAAAAAGAAGGAGGTATTGCTAGATATGTCGTATGTATTGTTGCCTCTGCTGCCACTTTTTTATCACGGGGCACGCTGCCGATTGCACAAACTGACACATGGAGAGAACAATATGTTTTGTCTTTGCTCGTCTAAAAGATGTTTGCACTCTGGTGGGTGACGTGTGATGCTAGCTGCTTGCTTTGCAGGAATGTAGCACGCTGCAGAAAGAAGGCGGGGCTAACGCTAAAGACAATTACCATGGTTACACACACACACACACACACACACACGCAGTTCTCTTTCCAGCCACACGAGGGAGTTGTGGAAAACCATCAAAAAGTTGCAAGAAAAGTTCCAAGAACAATTCAATGACCTCTGAAGATAATTGTATTTTTACTATAATGTATATAAAATCACCAAATATGATAATGAACCTATAAATCACCAAAAATTATTCCCGGGCGCGGCCACCGCTGCTGCTCA
>NC_084548.2:76202500-76230000 GCF_033978685.3 Nerophis lumbriciformis
CTGAAATCACTTTTTTGTTTGTGAGTATGTGTTGACAGAAGTCAAAATGAAGGACATTGAAGTTCTTACATGTGTACTTTGGGAGAGTGCTCCTAGTGGAAGTCTTTGTTACTGCATGGTATATGGCGTCACATTAGTGCCAAAAATCAGAGCGCATAAAAACTGTTATCGCGCGCTGATTCTCCACTTCGTGCGCGCGCGCGACGCCTTTCTGCGCGCTCTCTGTGTACTCCTGGCATCTCTCCTCGCGCTGTCATGTTTCTTTTTGTCACTTTGGGGGCGGGTATGCTTAGACGGCCCCTTCTTTCTGATTGGCTGTGAGCATTTTTCATACGACCAATCATTCTCCAGCGTAGCAACGTTGTAGCCATCTTACCTCAATCATTACATTGATGTCAATGGTACATGTACTGATTAAATTACCATAACTTGCTCGATTTTCGGCCAATTTACAAACGGTTTGCCTTGTTACAAATCTTATTACATGTAGATATGACATAGGATGCTGTACCTGTTGAAATGACCTCTTTCGCTTTAAAAAAAAAAAAGACTTACCGTATTTTCCGCACTATTAGCCGCACCTAAAAACCACAAATTTACTCAAAAGCTGACAGTGCGGCTTATAACCCAGTGCACTTTATATATGGATTAATATTAAGATTCATTTTCATAAAGTTTCGGTCTCGCACCTTCGGTAAACAGCCGCCATCTTTTTTCCCGGTAGAACAGGAAGCGCTTCTTCTTCTACGCAAGCAACCGCCAAGGTAAGCACCCGCCCCCATAGAACAGGAAGCGCTTCTTCTTCTACTGTAAGCAACCACCCGCCCGCGTAGAAGAAGAAGAAGCGTGCGGATATTACATTTCATTTCCTTTGTGTGTTTACATCTGTAAAGACCACAAAATGGCTCCTACTAAGCGACAGGTTTCCGGTTCATGAAAAGACGCAATCTCTCCATCCGCACACGGACTACTATTTCACAGCAACTGCCTAAAGACTTTCAAGAAAAGCTGGCTACTTTCCGTGCATATTGTAAAAACAAGATAGCTGAAAAAAAGACCCGGCCAGAGAACATTATCAACATGGACGAGGTTCCACTGACTTTTGATATTCCTGTGAACCGCACTGTGGATACAACGGGAGCACGTACGGTGAATATTCGCACCACAGGGAATGAGAAGTCATCCTTCACTGTGGTTCTAGCTTGCCATGCTAATGGCCAGAAACTTCCACCCATGGTGATATTCAAAAGGAAGACCTTGCCAAAAGAGACCTTTCCAGCCGGCGTCATCATAAAAGCTAACTCGAAGGGATGGATGAAGAAAAGATGAGCGAGTGGTTAAGGTAAGTTTAAGTTTACGCGAAGAGGCCGGGTGGCTTTTTTCACGCAGCTCCGTCCATGTTGATATACGACTCCGTGCGCGCCCACATCACGCTGGTTTTTAATATATTATTAAAGTTTGACTGACCTATCTGACTGTTTTTTTGACATTCCTTTAGCGCAGTTAGATGCGGCTTACAACACGGGGCGGCTTATAGGTGGACAAAGTTTTGAAATATGCCGTTCATTGAAGGCGCGGCTTATAACCCAGGGCTCCTTATGGTGCGGAAAATACGGTAATTGTGCAACATAGTTGTGTAGGGTCAGTGTTAGTCAGTTCTCTGATTATTTTAAACTGTTTCAGAATACATTATTAAAAGCTATTTTTTTAACATTTTAAAAACAAAATTCAAAGATTATTTCATTAATTTTATGGCTGAATCAAAAGAAATTCCATAAATTAGAAAACAAATGTTCAAGAAGAAGTGAAAATATAAAATGATGTTATTGCTGGTGGACCAGTTCTGGCTGAAAGATGTGATTATGGTGTTTGTTGTCTTATTATTTATTTGGCTCACATTTTGTATTACCCTGTATTGTGTTTATGTGCTATGAAATAACCTTCATCAGCGCGCGCCATTTTTTTTATCCACTTCTTCCTCCGTAAATCTTGATACATATTAGAGATGCGCGGATAGGCAATTATTTCATCCGCAACCGCATCAGAAAGTCGTCAACCATCCGCCATCCACCCGATGTAACATTTGATCAGAACCACACCCGCCCGTTGTTATATATCTACCGTAATATAGACGATGCAAGGCATTAGTGAGGTTATAAAGCTTTTGCCTGTTAAAGAAAGGAGACTGATCCAATGCAGCACAGACATTCGCGTGCCACGCTGTCACGACCCAGACGCACACCAGTGCGCAATCATATGGGAGCCGCGCTGAGCGCACCTCCAAGCACGTCTCGCTGCCGGCGACGGCCGGGTATGGGCCCGAGGCTCCAGCGCCATCCATTTTCAGGGCTAGTTGATTCGGCAGGTGGGTTGTTACACACTCCTTAGCGGGTTCCGACTTCCATGGCCACTGTCCTGCTGTCTATATCAACCAGGGTGAGCCCCACCCCTTTCGTGAGCGCACTGCGCGCGGAGTGACCCCTGTTACGCGCCCCCGGCAACAAAGGTGGTGGGCAGGTAAGCTGCGCGGGCGGAGCGCACGGAGTGACCCCTGTTACGAGCCCCCGGCCACGGGGGTGGCGGGCAGGTAAACTGCTTACCTGCTGCGCGTGACGCCGGCCGCGGCGAAGGCGAACGAGGCGGGGTGTCGGTGCGGTGGGCGCGGTGGTGACCCTGGACGTGCGTCGGGCCCTTCTCGCGGATCGCCTCAGCTACGGCTCCCGGTGGGGCCCTCTCGGGGGAAGGGGCCTCGGTCCCGGACCCCGGCGAGGCGTCCCTTCTCCGCTCCGTAAAAGTGTCCATCTCTTCTTTTTTTTTTCTTCTGTTGTGGCATATGCTGCAGGTGCCTGCTGGTTTTTCGTATGTGGGTAACAACATTTAACTATGTATATATATTTACCAATTGGTTTAACTGCCACCCACCTCAATCTATTTAAAATCTATTTTTTATTTTTTTCAACCGCCCGACCCGACCCCCGGATAAAATCTAATTTTTTTAAATTTCATCCGCCCGATCCGCGGATAATCCGCGGACTCCGCGGTTGTGCCCGCAAACCGCGCATCTCTAATACATATTGACGATGACCCGCCCTGCTATACTTCTGATTGGCTCTGAGCATTTTTCAGCATTTTTCGCCTGACCAATCAGAAAGAAGGGGCTGTCTAAGCATACCCGCCCCCAAAGTGCCAAAAAGAAACATGACAGCGCAAGGAGAGATGCCAGGAGTACACAGAGAGCGCACAGAAAGGCGTCGCGCGCGCACAAAAAGGCACCGCGCGCGCAAAAAGGCACTGCGCGCGTACGAAGTGGAGAATCAGCGCGCGATAACAGTTTTTATGCGCTCTGATTTTTGGCACTAATGTGACGCAATAATGGTACACATGTCCCCTTTTTAACTCTTGTGTGTTTGACGTGAGACTAACAATCAGGTGTTTTAGTCATGTGACCTTAAAGGCAGCCCAAGTGTGTGTGTGTGTGTGTGTGTGTGTGTGTGTGTACCTGCAGAAAGATGTTGCTGACCTTGTGGATCTCACTGGAGCCGACAGTCACTGTGACGTATAAAACAGTCAAATGTAAAAAAATGACTATAATTTATGTTCATACATGTATTTTTTATTTTTAATAGAGCTGCTATGTTTAAACATCTAGACTTTTTACATTTTGCAATACATTTGCCAACATCATACTTGCCAACCCTCCCGGATTTTCCGGGAGACTCCCGAAATTCAGCGCCTCTCCCGAAAACCTCCCGGGACAAATTTTCTCCCGGAAATCTCCCGAAATTCAGGCGGAGCTGGAGGCCACGCCCCCTCCAGCTCCATGCGGACCTGAGTGACGTGTTGACAGCCTGTTCTCACGTCCGCTTTCCCACAATATAAACAGCTAATGATGGAGGGCGAGTTCTTGGTTTCTTATGTGGGTTTATTGTTAGGCAGTTTCATTTACGTCCTCCCAGCGCGGTAACAACACACAACAACAGCAGTCAAGTTTTCGTCTACCGTAAAGCAGTTGGTCTGCCGTAAACAGCAATGTTGTGACACTTTTAAACAGGACAATACTGCCATCTACTGTACATGCATATGTGACCCACCCATAATGTGTTGATTTATTTATTTTATTTTGTGGTTTGAATTCGTTTTTGGAGCTGTCATTCCACATTCATCAGTATTCACATTGGTCAGTAGGGGGCAGTAGGGCGTTTCTTCCCAATTGAATGCTATCACCTGCAGACCGGAAGTGTCTTGTCATTCTGATGAGCGCGACCAGTCTGAACAATTGAAACGTCCTGTGTGCTGTTTCCTCCTGTATAACAGGTTAGTTTTGGTGAATCAACTCACTGAATAATATCCATGTGATCTTTATAAGTTTAAGTACACATTCTGATGGTGGAGCCTAACTCTAAAACACTGTCAGACTCTGACATGGCGTCCCGCGGGGTTAAGAGCAATCCACTGTGAAGTGATCTCACCTCCAAACTTCCACTCCATGTCCACCAGCTGGTTGACCATCAGGGTGTGTCCTACCGCCACTCTGGACAGCGCTGCACTATGCTCCGCCCACTGCAAAATACACGTCTTGCTCAAAGCCTTCACAAGAAAAGCCCAGCAAAATGAAAGTTCACAAAAAATGAAAGAAATGAACCTGTTGGGAAAAGTGAGAGGCCTTGTCCTCGTCAAGTCCTGCAAGGTAACAACAACAATGAATTAAAACTTCATCTTACAAGATCAGCGGCAGAAGAGATCTAAACAGGACGTAAAAGCCACATTAGCAAAAAAATAATAATAATAATAACAACATGTATATAATAACACACAGATATATATATATATATATATATATATATATATATATATATATATATATATATATATATATATATATATATATATATATATATATATATATATATACACACACACATATATCAGTGTTTCCCACACATTCATTTATTTGTGGCGGCCCGCCACGAAAGAATTACGTCCGCCACAAATGGATTTTTCGGCTTTTGACTCGCTCGACCGCTCATAAAAGCAATGGGACTCTGTCTGTGAATGTACCTTGTAGTTACAACTCCGGTGCAGTAGGTGGCGGTAGCCTACTATGCATTGTAACTCCGCCAATAGCACTTAATTCACCTGGTGGGCCAGAAGAAGAAGAAGAAGAAGAAGAAGAAGAAGAAGACGGCGGAGTAAAAGAACGGACCGACCGGATCAAAATACGAGGGTAATATAGGTTGAAGGTAGATAAGTTATAGCTGCATCGCTCGCGGCTCGTCATATATTTAACGTTAATCCGCGATTTCACCGAGCGTTTCACTCACAGTGAGCAGCCTGACGCTGCTTCATTAACACCGCCGCTGTTGTCACGTCACGTGTTACCATACCGACGAGCTAACGTGTCCAGGTTATAACCCTGTTGTCAATAAACACACGTGGAGACGGTGCTTCAAATACTGCATTAATAATGAAGCTAAATTGTCCACTGTCCACTGCAGCATGTGAATGCAATGAAAAGAATAAAATCTGAGCCAACCAGCTGTTAAAATGTTGTCCAGGTTAATGTTTTGGCCATTAAAGGCCCTTCATTTCAAGATTTCAACTGTGATCGGCCTTTAAACAGGTGGCTGACCTGTTCAGATGGGTGTAACTCAGGGGTGCTCACACTTTTTCTGCAGGCGAGCTACTTTTCAATTGATCAAGTCGTGGGGATCTACCTCATTCATATATATAATTTATATTTACTTATTTATGAAATATATGTTTTTGTTAACAAGTTAAAGGTGTTTAATGATAATGCAAGCATGTTTAACACATATAGTTAATATTGTTAATAAATTAAAGGTGTTTAATGATAATACAAGTATGTTTAATACATATACCGGTAGTTAATATTGTTAACAAGTTAAAGGTGCTTAAAGATAATACAAGCATGTTTAACACATATTGTTGATAAATTAAAGGTGTTTAATGATAATACAAGTATGTTTAATACATATAGTTAATATTGTTAACAAGTTAAAGGTGTTTAATTACAATACAAGCATGTTTAACACATATTGTTAATATTGTTAACAAGTTAAAGGTGTTTAACGACAATACAAGCATGTTTAACACATATTGTTAATATTGTTAATAAGTTAAAGGTGTTTAAAAATAATACAGGTATGTTTAACACATATAGATTCCTTTCTTTCATGAAGACAAGAATATAAGTTGGTGTATTACCTGATTCTGATGACTTGCATTGATTGGAATCAGACAGTAGTGATGATAATGTCCGCATTTTCGAATGGAGGAGAAAAAAAGTCCTCCTTTCTGTCCAATACCACATAAAAGTGGTTGGTTTTTGGCATCTTATTTGTCCAGCTTCTGTACTCCTTTGTATACACTTTACAAGAAATACATTGTCGGCAAACTCCGTAGCTTGCTAGCTTGTGCACGCCAGCTTTCTGAGACTCTTATTTTGTTAGCGCAACTGTGCAGTCGGTCTTTGGAGTTTTGACGACAGGTACGGCGCCAGAGTCTGTTGAAATAAAATGTTTCTCGCCTTCCTGTGGGTAATTTTAATGAGCTAAATATGTACATAAAGTGTTGTACTTATATTCCAACTCCGCGTTCTTCTTGGTCATCGCCGCTGCCGCCATCACCCCCCGCCCCCCGACCACACCACCACTAATAGATGCCTGTCCTGTGGGAAACACTGTATATACACACACATGTATATATATATATATATAAATACATGTATATATATATATATATATATATATATATATATATATATATATATATATATATATATATATATATATATATATATATATATATAAATAAATATATATATATATATATATATATATATATATATATATATATATATATATATATGTATATGTAAATATATATATATATATACACATGTATTTATATATACCCATATATACAGTTGTGCTCATAAGTTTACATACCCTGGGAGAATGTATGATTTCTTGGCCATTCTTCAGAGAATATGAATGATAAGACAAAAACCTTTCTTCCACTCATGCTTAATGGTTGTGTGAAGCTATTTATTGGCAAACAACTGTGTACCTACTCAGTGGCCTAGTGGTTAGAGTGTCCGCCCTGAGATCGGTAGGTTGTGAGTTCAAACCCCGGCCGAGTCATACCAAAGACTATAAAAATGGGACCCATTACCTCCCTGCTTGGCACTCAGCATCAAGGGTTGGAATTGGGGGTTAAATCACCAAAATGATTCCCGGGCGCGGCCACCGCTGCTGCCCACTGCTCCCCTCACCTCCCAGGGGGTGATCAAAGGGTGATGGGTCAAATGCAGAGAATAATCTCGCCACACCTAGTGTGTGTGTGACAATCATTGGTACTTTAACTTTAACTTTTTTACTCTTTTTAAATCAAAATGACAAAAGAAAGTACCCAAATGACCCTGATCAAAAGTGTACATACCCCAGTGACTTTGATCTGATAACATGCACAAAAGTTGACACAAACAGCTTTGAATGGCTAATCAAGGTTCCAATCCTCACCTGTGACATGTTTGTGTGTAATGAATGTGTGTGTATAAAAGGTCAGTGAGTTTCTGGGCTTCTGACACACCATTGCATCTTTCATCCAGTGCTGCACACGTGTTTCTGGATTCTGAGTCATGGGGAAGGGAAAAGAATTGTCTGCATGGTCGAGTCGCCAGAAGAAAGCCATCACTTCAAATGACTTTGTTCCAGAAGTTTTGAGGCTTGTCTCTGTGCTGTTTGGCGTAATGTAAGCGGGATACTTTGTGACATCTGCGCAGAAATGCCTTTCTTCTGGCGACTCGACCATGCAGCCCATTTTTCTTCAAGTGCCTCTTTATTGTGCATCTTGAAACAGCCACACCACAATTTTTCAGAGAGTCCTGTATTTCAGCTGAAGTTATTTGTGGATTTTTCTTTGCATCTCAAACAATTTTCCTGGCAGTTGTGGCTGAAATCTTTGCTGGTCTACCTGAATCCCTCATTTCCCACTTCTTAATCAGCGTTTAAACACTGCTGATTGGCATTCTCAATTCCTTGGATATCTTTTTATACCCCTTTCCTGTTTTATGCAGTTCAATTACCTTTTCTCGCAGATCCTTTGACAATTTTTTTGCCTTCCCCATGACTCAGAATCCAGAAAGATGTGTGCAGCACTGGATGAAAGATGCAATGGTCTGTCAGAAGCCCAGAAACTCACTGACCTTTTATACACACACATTCATTACAAACAAACATGTCACAGGTGAGGATTGGAACCTTGATTAGCCATTCAAAGCTGTTTGTGTCAACTTTTGTGCATGTTATCAGATCAAAGTCACTGGGGTATGTCAACTTTTGATCAGGGTCATTTGGGTACTTTCTTTTGTCATTTTGATTTAAAAAGAGTAAACACAGTTGTTTGCCAATAAATAGCTTCACACAACCATTAAGCATGAGTGGAAGAAAGGTTTGTGTGTTATCATTCATATTCTCTGAAGAATGGCCAAGAAATCATCAATTCTCCCAGGGTATGTCAACTTATGAGTACAACTGTAAATACATATACATACATACATATATATATATGTATGTGTGGGAAAAAAAATCACAAGACTATTTCATCTCTACAGGCCTGTTTCATGAGGGGGGGTTTCCCTCAATCATCAGGAGATTTTAATGGGAGCATTCACATACCATGGTTTATATAGGGCACAGAGTGGGTGGGTACAGGCTGGCGTAGGGGCGTGGTGATTGGCTCATGTGTTACCTAGGAGGTGTTTGCGTCTGTGGCGGCATGCTGTTACAATTTCGCTGCGCTTGTTGAGGGATGACAGGTCTGGACGGTAAATAATAAACAGTTTCTCTTTCAAGCATAGGTTGCATCTTTTATTACCACTATTGTAAGGTGTGCTGGATGCAAGAATTTGCCATGTTATTGAATATTCAACATTATTGTCTTTGAGGTCCCAAATGTGTTTGCTGAGTTCTGTGGTATTCCGCAGGTTTTGGTTCCTGAAAGAAGCCTTGTGATTGTTCCATCTGGTTTTGAATTCTCCCTCGGTTAATCCTACATATGTGTCGGATGTGTTAATGTCCTTGCGTGTTACCTTAGATTGGTAAACAACTGATGTTTGTAAGCACCCCCCGTTGAGAGGGCAATCAGGTTTCTTTCGACAGTTGCAGCCTTTGTTGGTTTTGGAGTCGCTCTGTCCGGGGGCCGACGGCTCATTTGCAATTGTTTTGTTGTGGTTTGAGATAATTTGTCGTATATTGTTCATACAGCTGTAGCTCAATTTAATGTTGTTCTTGTTGAATACTTTTCTTAGGGTGTTGTCTTTGGGAAAGTGTTTGTCAATCAGATTGAGGAATTTGTGTCCAATGTTAGTTGAGACGTTTTTGCTGTATGGGGGGTTGTACCAGATGATGTCGTTTCGTTTTCTGTTCTTTTTTGGCTGGTTTCCTGGCGTGGGTTCATAGGTGAGGGTGAAATTGCATCCGCTTTCATCAAGGGCTTTTTGGTACGGGGGGGTTGCTTGGTCAAATTCAGCTTTGCTGGATGACAGCATCGATAGCCTTTTATTAATTCCGGTAGGTATTCTTTTCGTGGTGGTGGGTGGGTGGTTGCTGTCATGGTGCACGTATTGGAGTGTTGTGTTGGGTTTCGTGAATGGTTGGTAGCTGTTATTTCTCAGGTTGAAAGTGACGTCAAGGAAGTTGACGGTTTGCTTGTTGGCTTCAATCGTGAGATGAAATAGTCTTGTGATTTTTTTTCCCACACATACATATATTGCGCTCTACTACGGTATCGAGCACTATTTTTTGGATAACCTTATTAAGACATATACATATATATATATATATACACACATGTATATAAATATACATATACACACAAGTATATATATATATATATATATATATATATATATATATATATATATTTGTATATATAAATACATGTGTAAATATATGTAAATATATATATACGTATACATGTTTATATACATACATATATATTTACATACACATACAGTATATATATATATATATATATATATATATATATATATATATATATATATATATATGTATGTATATAGAGTATCAGCGATAGAGTCTGCATCAGATGATGTCATACCTAACGTCTGCAAGTCTTCTTTGAGCTGCTCACAGGTCAGGTTCCTCTTCATCGCACCTGAGCAAAAAAACAATGACTTTTAGTGGACCCACCACACTTCACTTCTTCTCACAGTTGTGTGACATTTGTGTGAATGTTATAAAGGTTAATCATGACATTGAGGTTTATGATCAGTTTGACCATGGAGAAGATGCATTATGATCAACTCGGGCTGGAACAAACACCTTTTGTTGTCACGCGTCTGAGTTTGGTGTCCATTGTTGTTCTTGTTAATGCCAATAATACTATAAACACCAATAATACACCATTGCCATTGGTTTTGATCAAGTATGTAAACATCTGGTTAGCTCTACTTCCATGCACTTTTGTTTCAGCAATATCAATGTTTCTATGACTTTAAAGATAATATACAAACCCCGTTTCCATATGAGTTGGGAAATTGTGTTAGATGTAAATATAAACAGAATACAATGATTTGCAAATCATTTTCAAGCCATATTCAGTTGAATATGCTACAAAGACAACATATTTGATGTTCAAACTCATAAACTTTATTTTTATTTTGCAAATAATCATTAACTTTAGAATTTGATGGCAGCAACACGTGACAAAGAAGTTGGGAAAGGTGGCAATAAATACTGATAAAGTTGAGGAATGCTCATCAAAGACTTATTTGGAACATCCCACAGGTGAACAGGCAAATTGGGAACAGGTGGGTGCCATGATTGGGTATAAAAGTAGATTCCATGAAATGCTCAGTCATTCACAAACAAGGATGGGGCGAGGGTCACCACTTTGTCAACAAATGCGTGAGCAAATTGTTGAACAGTTTAAGAAAAACCTTTCTCAACCAGCTATTGCAAGGAATTTAGGGATTTCACCATCTACGCTCCGTAATATCATCAAAGGGTTCAGAGAATGTGGAGAAATCACTGCACGTAAGCAGCTAAGCCCGTGACCTTCCATCCCTCAGGCTGTACTGCATCAACAAGCGACATCAGTGTGTAAAGGATATCACCACATGGGCTCAGGAACACTTCAGAAACCCACTGTCAGTAACTACAGTTGGTCGCTACATCTGTAAGTGCAAGTTAAAACTCTCCTATGCAAGGCGAAAACCGTTTATCAACAACACCCAGAAACGCCGTCGGCTTCGTTGGGCCTGAGCTCATCTAAGATGGACTGATACAAAGTGGAAACGTGTTCTGTGGTCTGACGAGTCCACATTTCAAATTGTTTTTGGAAACTGTGGACGTCGTGTCCTCCGGACCAAAGAGGAAAAGAACCATCCGGATTGTTATTGGCGCAAAGTGTAAAAGGCAGCATGTGTGATGGTATGGGGGTGTATTAGTGGCCAAGACATGGGTAACTTACACATCTGTGAAGGCACCATTAATGCTGAAAGGTACATACAGCTTTTGGAGCAACATATGTTGCCATCCAAGCAACGTCACCATGGACGCCCTTGCTTATTTCAGCAAGACAATGCCAAGCCACGTGTTACATCAACGTGGCTTCATAGTAAAAGAGTGCGGGTACTAGACGGGCCTGCCTGTAGTCCAGACCTGTCTCCCATTGAAAATGTGAAGCCTAAAATAGCACAACGGAGACCCCCGGACTGTTGAACAACTTAAGCTGTACATCAAGCAAGAATGGGAAAGAATTCCACCTGAGAAGCTTCAAAAATGTGTCTCCTCAGTTCCCAAACCTTTACTGAGTGTTGTTAAAAGGAAAGGCCATGTAACACAGTGGTGAACATGCCCTTTCCCAACTACTTTGTCACATGTTGCAGCCATGAAATTCTAAAGTTAATGATTATTTGCAAAAAAAAAATAAAGTTTATGAGTTTGAACATCAAATATGTTGTCTTTGTAGCATATTCAACTGAATATGGCTTGAAAAAGGATTTGCAAATCATTGTATTCCGTTTATATTTTTACATCTAACACAATTTCCCAACTCATATGGAAACGGGGTTTGTACATGTCACTGCAGGTTATTAATAATTATAATGATAGTCATCTGTGATCGCTTTTTCTGCCAGGACAAAATGTGCCTAACAGTCAATGAGAGTGTGATTATGTGAACAAATCGTATCGGACTGTCTGATTGTGGCGGTCCACTCCCTGTATGATGAGTGTCAGATCTTGGTCCTCTCCCTGTATGATCAGTGTCAGAACTTGGTCCTCTCCCTGTATGATCAGTGTCAGATCTTGGTCCACTCCCTGTATGATCAGTGTCAGATCTTGGTCCTCTCCCTGTATGATCAGTGTCAGAACTTGGTCCTCTCCCTGTATGATGAGTGTCAGATCTTGGTCCGCTCCCTGTATGATCAGTGTCAGAACTTGGTCCTCTCCCTGTATGATGAGTGTCAGATCTTGGTCCACTCCCTGTATGATGAGTGTCAGAACTTGGTCCTCTCCCTGTATGATCAGTGTCAGAACTTGGTCCTCTCCCTGTATGATGAGTGTCAGATCTTGGTCCACTCCCTGTATGATCAGTGTCAGAGCTTGGTCCGCATTGCCGGCAGTAAGTCGGACACGTTTCCAGTGAGGGTTGGACTCCGCCAAGGCTGCCCTTTGTCACCCATTCTGTTCTGAACTTTTATGGACAGAATTTCTAGGCACAGTCAAGGCGTTGAGGGGATCTGGTTTGGTGGCTGCAGGATTAGGTCTCTGCTTTTTAAACATGATGTGGTCCTGATGGCTTCATCTGGCCAGGATCTTCAGCTCTCACTGGATCAATTCGCAGATGAGTGTGAAGCGACTGGGATGGGAATAAGCACCTCCAAGTCCGAGTCCATGGTTCTCGCCCGGGAAAGGGTGGAGTGCCATCTCTGGGTTGGGGAGGAGACCTTGCCCCAAGTGGAGGAGTTCAAGTACCTGGGAGTCTTGTTCACGAGTGAGGGAAGAGTGGATGGTGAGATCGACAGGCGGATCGGTGCGGTGTCTTCAGTAATGCGGACGCTGTATCGATCCGTTGTGGTGAAGAAGGAGCTGAGCCGGAAGGCAAAGCTCTCAATTTACCGATCGATCTACGTTCCCATCCTCACCTATGGTCATGAGCTTTGGGTTATGACCGAAAGGACAAGATCACGGGTACAAGCGGCCCAAATGAGTTTCCTCCGCCGGGTGGCGGGTCTCTCCCTTAGAGATAGGGTGAGAAGCTCTGTCATCCAGGAGGAGCTCAAAGTAAAGCCGCTGCTCCTCCACATGGAGAGGAGCCAGATGAGGTGGTTTGGACATCTGGTCAGGATGCCACCCGAACGCCTCCCTAGGGAGGTGTTTAGGGTACGTCCGACCGGTAGGAGGCCACGGGGAAGACCCAGGACACGTTGGGAAGACTATGTCTCCCGGCTGGCCTGGGAACGCCTCGGGATCCCCCGGGAGGAGCTGGACGAAGTGGCTGGGGAGAGGGAAGTCTGGGCTTCCATACCTGCCAACTTTTGAAATCAGAAAAACCTAGTAGCCAGGGTCCAGGGGCCGCAGGCCCCGGTAGGTCCAGGACAAAGTCCTGGTGGGGGGTTCAGGCTTCGCCCCCCGACGCAAAATGATTGATTGCATTCAGACAGGTTAAAATGTTGCTAAAACCATCACTTTTCTATCAGTCACAGTGACTTTTCAAAACAAAAATATGACAGCAAAAATCATATGGGTTGATTGACATGTTTATTCTGTAAGCTAACTTCAATAGTTTGAAATTATTTTGACAGTTAATGCCAGTTATCCTGTCAACCTTTCACAAGACTTCAATTTGTTCATTGAAAGTATAAACACTTTTTCCAGTAAACAAATGGTAAAACAGTACTAAACAATTCCATTAAAAAAAAATTGGTGTCATTATTAACTTTCTGTCCAAGCTTGTATAATCTACTGCCTTGTTCAATTGTAAAAAATATTATGTGCCTAAAATTCACATTTCTATCACAATTATCATACTGTAAACATGGTAAGCTAACTTCATTAAAATTAATAGTCCTGTCAATAGCATGGAATTACAATTCAAATGTAGTTTTTTTGTAAGCCTTTCAAAAGAATTCAAAATATGAAAAATGAATGAAAATGAATTTAAGCCATCAGACACTTGAAAAGTGGCACATCACATCTCTAATGTAATCATTTGAACTTTTCAACAGAAATAGCATTGCAAAAATATTAAGGACATACTTCTGTATTTTGGTAGTTATGCTGTCAACATTTAACAAGATTTCTTCAACTTGGACTTGAAAGCATAAATAGTATAAACACTTTTAACAGTATAACAGTACTAAACAATTCCAATAGATAACATTGGTGTCATTACCTTTTTGTGGCTAAAATCCAAATTTAGCAACGGCATTAGACTTGTGTTTTTTTGTCCCAACGTGGTCTTTTACATCGCTAATTCCTCCGTGTCCGATCGAAAAATCTTGTCTGCACAAGGTGCAATTCGCGTAGTTTTCACCCTTTTTGGAACGGATAATTATTCCCGGATTGGCTTTTGAATATTCATCACGGAATGACTGCAGTTTTCTTTTCGGTTTAAGACTCGTTTGCGATTTTTCTCCGGCTGATTCCATGATCGTTCGCTCGTTTGGAAACAATGGCCTCGTGCTTGGCAGCGGTGCTATAAATAGCCTCGCGCATTTCTAAAAAAAATTTTTTTTTAAATTAATGAAAAACCATATTTTTTATCACTGCAACCGTAACCCGGAATAAGTTGATGAAAACCGTACTAATTACGGGAAAACCGGAGTAGTTGGCAGGTATGAGATGGATGGATGGATGGATGGTTAACTTGTTTTTACAACCTGTTTGACAGTGAATTGTGTTTAAAAAGGGACTTCAAACATGGGGTGCAGTTTGACCCTGGAACAGATCATTGTGTGTTTACCTTGTGGCACAAGTATGATGCTCTTCATGAGGTTCTTCAGCGGGCCAACACTCATCCTGTTTTCTCCTGCAAATTCACTCAACTGCTGCATGAACTTCTCTGTCTATACACACACACACACACACACACACACACACACACACACACACACACACACACACACACACACACACTATTATAACAAAATATCTCCCGATGCTAACAAATACTTTAGTGTGTGTTCACCTCTTTAGGCTGTAACAAAAACCGGAAGAGTATTTCCACCAGGCGGATAAATTGCTGCAGAAAGGAAAAAAAGAGATGAATATTTATTAACATTTATATTCGTGCCGAGAAGACAATTGAAGGTTTCTGTTAGCCTTCTTTGCTAGCTTGTTGTAACCGACACACAAAAGTCACGTCACAATCACCTGCTCGCTGAACTTGTTGAGGTTGTGAAAGTCGCTGCCGACACAAAGTGGTAAAACATCTTTAGTGAAATGAACTTGGATCATTTTGTCATTAATTTAGTTGTTGACTAAAACTCCAACCCGGAAGAGCTCGTGGCGGCTTGTCCAATCCACTTCCTTGTTGGCCACTGCGCATGCCCGGTAGAAAGGACGCGGAAGTGAAGTTGATTCCAAACGAAACATGTTTTGGGGGTTTTTAATTTCCCTAACACATGTTTACTCTTTCTTTGTATTTATGCCAACAATGACACATTTGCAGTAACGTCTAAACCTTCCCAAAAATAAATATACATTTAAAATGATAAACACCATAACACAGCTTGAGGACTCGCCCTTCTCGGCCACCGTAGCGTGGTAGATTACATTAGAACGACTGAAAATGTACTTCTTTTTTTTTTACAGTATCAAAATAGTAGTTATACTCTTTGATAAACAAACACTAAATACTTATTTCACAAATAAAAACATGTGCATGGGTTAGACATTACGACGTTATAATTTTTCTACGTTTACAGTGTACAGGAAGAGGGAAACAAAACTTTAAACATGTTTAATTGTAATTGTACAAAAGACTAATTGTAATTGTACAAAAGACTAATTGTAATTGTACAAAAGACTGTCTCTGTAACGATTGTTTTCTTTTTGTGTCATTGGGTTGCTTGAGTGTAGTTCACTTTTACGACACTGGAGGGGGCATTGAACGCATCATTCCATCGGCAAGCTCTGAAAGTTACGGTGAACTTCGATGTCAATTGTTTAATTGGCAGTGTGCGTCAATACAAAGTGAGTTAGTTTATAGACACTTTAATATCACTTGTTGTGCGCTTACAACTGTATTGCAACTCACTTTGTATCGACGCACACTGCCAATTAAACAATTGACATCAAAGTTCACCTTAACTTGCAGAGCTTGCTGATGTAATGATGCGTTCAAAGCCCCCCTCCAGTGTCGTAAAAGTGAACTACACTCAAGCGCAAAAAGAAATCAAGCGTCTTTTGTACAATAATAAATAAATAAAATAAACTCCTGATTGATATACAATTTTAAAAAAATAAGCATACGATTACATTAAAAATAATGAACAAACTGTGACACTAAAATTCCTATACAATACATTTGAATGAATGAAAGTGTTCATGAGTAGTATCTGTTGTTTTATGGATGATTATTATAATATTATCGTAACCGAGGGTTGATATATGTCGCCTATACTGTATAAAACTACAAAATAACAAACACGGAGGCTCCATCTTTATTTCGTTTGTTTTCAAAACTGCGCTCCGCCACAACGTGTCACCACTTCCGCTCTTTGCGCCTTCAAAATAAGAGCTCAAGGCATATACTGTAGAACAGCTTATAACAAGAACTTAACACCACAAAGAGGCAAGTCCTTAAAAATAGGTGACATTATTATTAATATTGAAAGTCAAATACGCCATTTATAAACTCGCACAATGGAATTGTACATGTGCCGATAAAGCAGAGGGTGGGCAGGTCGACACCGCTAGCAATATCGGTATTAACTCGATACCAGCGTGATGTTTTTTTTTTTTTTAAATAATTCTCTTCTGTGTTTATTTTCATGATGTATAATAAAATGTACACAAGCGGTAGAAAATGGATGGATGGATGGATAATAAAGAGACCAATTGGGCGAGGCGAGCGCTCACCTGCAGGCCGAGCCTCCGCCACACGGCACAGGGGGCGCGGCTAGGGGCGGGGCCAGGGGAGGTCAAAGGGGGGGGGCGGCGTGCACAGATCTGCAGCAGCACGCAAGCCTCGCGAGGACGACAAGACTTCACCTCGCTCTCCTGCCGTGGACGCGTGGATGCTTATGTAAGTCACTTCTGCACCCGCCGACTTTTGACGTCTGCGTGCACTCGTCAAGAGCCCGAAAAGTCACTTTTGTTCTGCTTCTTTCGATACTTTTTGCATCCGTGTGCCGCCATCAGCGCGACTTTGCGCACATGTGCAGTACTGTACCAGGCGCAGGACGTGACGTCACAGGGGATTACAGGTATTGTTTATAAAGGTGTGTCAGGCATTCTTACAACAACTTTGTGTGTGTCGCACTTCTTTTTACAATTAATCAACTTTCAATCCAACTTGAAGTTTATTTTTTTTATGCAATCATTCACAATCTATATGTGAGACCAGCAAACATTAGTTTAAATGGTTTTAAGCATTCTAACTCGTAAATAAACACTAGCAATAGTCAGCTAACAATGGAGCTAGGGGGAGATGCTCTATTCCACCTACAAAGCATCCATTAAGGTTTTATACACTTGTTGTAAGTATATATATAATGTAGTAACATTCATAATAACATGTAATATATACACGATGTAAGTATATATGTCATGTAGTAACATTCATAATAACATGTAATATATACATGATGTAAGTATATATGTCATGTAGTAACATTCATAATAACATGTAATATATACATGATGTAAGTATATATGTCATGTAGTAACATTCATAATAACATGTAATATATACATGATGTAAGTATATATGTCATGTAGTAACATTCATAATAACATGTAATATATACATGATGTAAGTATATATGTCATGTAGTAACATTCATAATAACATGTAATATATACACGATGTAAGTATATATGTCATGTAGTAACATTCATAATAACATGTAATATATACATGATGTAAGTATATATGTCATGTAGTAACATTCATAATAACATGTAATATATACATGATGTAAGTATATATGTCATGTAGTAACATTCATAATAACATGTAATATATACATGATGTAAGTATATATGTCATGTAGTAACATTCATAATAACATGTAATATATACACGATGTAAGTATATATGTCATGTAGTAACATTCATAATAACATGTAATATATACATGATGTAAGTATATATGTAGTATCTAGTAACATTCATAATAACATGTAATATATACATGATGTAAGTATATATGTAGTATCTAGTAATATATACATGATGTAAGTATATATGTAGTATCTAGTAACATTCATAATAACATGTAATATATACACGATGTAAGTATATATGTCATGTAGTAACATTCATAATAACATGTCATATATACATGATGTAAGTATATATGTCATGTAGTAACATTCATAATAACATGTAATATATACATGATGTAAGTATATATGTCATGTAGTAACATTCATAATAACATGTAATATATACATGATGTAAGTATATATGTCATGTAGTAACATTCATAATAACATGTAATATATACATGATGTAAGTATATATGTCATGTAGTAACATTCATAATAACATGTAATATATACATGATGTAAGTATATATGTCATGTAGTAACATTCATAATAACATGTAATATATACATGATGTAAGTATATATGTCATGTAGTAACATTCATAATAACATGTAATATATACATGATGTAAGTATATATGTCATGTAGTAACATTCATAATAACATGTAATATATACATGATGTAAGTATATATGTCATGTAGTAACATTCATAATAACATGTAATATATACATGATGCAAGTATATATGTCATGTAGTAACATTCATAATAACATGTCATATATACATGATGTAAGTATATATGTCATGTAGTAACATTCATAATAACATGTAATATATACATGATGTAAGTATATATGTAGTATCTAGTAACATTCATAATAACATGTAATATATACATGATGTAAGTATATATGTCATGTAGTAACATTCATAATAACATGTCATATATACATGATGTAAGTATATATGTCATGTAGTAACATTCATAATAACATGTCATATATACATGATGTAAGTATATATGTCATGTAGTAACATTCATAATAACATGTCATATATACATGATGTAAGTATATATGTCATGTAGTAACATTCATAATAACATGTAATATATACATGATGTAAGTATATATGTCATGTAGTAACATTCATAATACCATGTAATATATACATGATGTAAGTATATATGTCATGTAGTAACATTCATAATAACATGTAATATATACATGATGTAAGTATATATGTAGTATCTAGTAACATTCATAATAACATGTAATATACACATGATGTAAGTATATATGTCATGTAGTAACATTCATAATAACATGTAATATATACATGATGTAAGTATATATGTCATGTAGTAACATTCATAATAACATGTAATATATACATGATGTAAGTATATATGTCATGTAGTAACATTCATAATAACATGTAATATATACATGATGTAAGTATATATGTCATGTAGTAACATTCATAATAACATGTCATATATACATGATGTAAGTATATATGTCATGTAGTAACATTCATAATAACATGTAATATATACATGATGTAAGTATATATGTCATGTAGTAACATTCATAATAACATGTAATATATACATGATGTAAGTATATATGTAGTATCTAGTAACATTCATAATAACATGTAATATATACACGATGTAAGTATATATGTCATGTAGTAACATTCATAATAACATGTAATATATACATGATGTAAGTATATATGTAGTATCTAGTAACATTCATAATAACATGTAATATATACATGATGTAAGTATATATGTAGTATCTAGTAATATATACATGATGTAAGTATATATGTAGTATCTAGCAACATTCATAATAACATGTAATATATACACGATGTAAGTATATATGTCATGTAGTAACATTCATAATAACATGTCATATATACATGATGTAAGTATATATGTCATGTAGTAACATTCATAATAACATGTAATATATACATGATGTAAGTATATATGTCATGTAGTAACATTCATAATAACATGTAATATATACATGATGTAAGTATATATGTCATGTAGTAACATTCATAATAACATGTAATATATACATGATGTAAGTATATATGTCATGTAGTAACATTCATAATAACATGTAATATATACACGATGTAAGTATATATGTCATGTAGTAACATTCATAATAACATGTAATATATACATGATGTAAGTATATATGTCATGTAGTAACATTCATAATAACATGTAATATATACATGATGTAAGTATATATGTCATGTAGTAACATTCATAATAACATGTAATATATACATGATGTAAGTATACATGGCATGTAGTAACATTCATAATAACATGTGATATATACATGATGTAAGTATATATGTCATGTAGTAACATTCATAATAACATGTAATATATACATGATGTAAGTATATATGTCATGTAGTAACATTCATAATAACATGTAATATATACATGATGTAAGTATATATGTCATGTAGTAACATTCATAATAACATGTAATATATACATGATGTAAGTATATATGTCATGTAGTAACATTCATAATAACATGTAATATATACATGATGTAAGTATATATGTCATGTAGTAACATTCATAATAACATGTAATATATACATGATGTAAGTATATATGTCATGTAGTAACATTCATAATAACATGTAATATATACATGATGTAAGTATATATGTCATGTAGTAACATTCATAATAACATGTAATATATACATGATGCAAGTATATATGTCATGTAGTAACATTCATAATAACATGTCATATATACATGATGTAAGTATATATGTCATGTAGTAACATTCATAATAACATGTAATATATACATGATGTAAGTATATATGTAGTATCTAGTAACATTCATAATAACATGTAATATATACATGATGTAAGTATATATGTCATGTAGTAACATTCATAATAACATGTCATATATACATGATGTAAGTATATATGTCATGTAGTAACATTCATAATAACATGTCATATATACATGATGTAAGTATATATGTCATGTAGTAACATTCATAATAACATGTCATATATACATGATGTAAGTATATATGTCATGTAGTAACATTCATAATAACATGTAATATATACATGATGTAAGTATATATGTCATGTAGTAACATTCATAATACCATGTAATATATACATGATGTAAGTATATATGTCATGTAGTAACATTCATAATAACATGTAATATATACATGATGTAAGTATATATGTAGTATCTAGTAACATTCATAATAACATGTAATATACACATGATGTAAGTATATATGTCATGTAGTAACATTCATAATAACATGTAATATATACATGATGTAAGTATATATGTCATGTAGTAACATTCATAATAACATGTAATATATACATGATGTAAGTATATATGTCATGTAGTAACATTCATAATAACATGTAATATATACATGATGTAAGTATATATGTCATGTAGTAACATTCATAATAACATGTCATATATACATGATGTAAGTATATATGTCATGTAGTAACATTCATAATAACATGTAATATATACATGATGTAAGTATATATGTCATGTAGTAACATTCATAATAACATGTAATATATACATGATGTAAGTATATATGTAGTATCTAGTAACATTCATAATAACATGTAATATATACACGATGTAAGTATATATGTCATGTAGTAACATTCATAATAACATGTAATATATACATGATGTAAGTATATATGTAGTATCTAGTAACATTCATAATAACATGTAATATATACATGATGTAAGTATATATGTAGTATCTAGTAATATATACATGATGTAAGTATATATGTAGTATCTAGCAACATTCATAATAACATGTAATATATACACGATGTAAGTATATATGTCATGTAGTAACATTCATAATAACATGTCATATATACATGATGTAAGTATATATGTCATGTAGTAACATTCATAATAACATGTAATATATACATGATGTAAGTATATATGTCATGTAGTAACATTCATAATAACATGTAATATATACATGATGTAAGTATATATGTCATGTAGTAACATTCATAATAACATGTAATATATACATGATGTAAGTATATATGTCATGTAGTAACATTCATAATAACATGTAATATATACACGATGTAAGTATATATGTCATGTAGTAACATTCATAATAACATGTAATATATACATGATGTAAGTATATATGTCATGTAGTAACATTCATAATAACATGTAATATATACATGATGTAAGTATATATGTCATGTAGTAACATTCATAATAACATGTAATATATACATGATGTAAGTATACATGGCATGTAGTAACATTCATAATAACATGTGATATATACATGATGTAAGTATATATGTCATGTAGTAACATTCATAATAACATGTAATATATACATGATGTAAGTATATATGTCATGTAGTAACATTCATAATAACATGTAATATATACATGATGTAAGTATATGTCATGTAGTAACATTCATAATAACATGTAATATATACATGATGTAAGTATATATGTCATGTAGTAACATTCATAATAACATGTAATATATACATGATGTAAGTGTATATGTCATGTAGCAACATTCATAATAACATGTAATATATACATGATGTAAGTATATATGTCATGTAGTAACATTCATAATAACATGTAATATATACATGATGTAAGTATATATGTCATGTAGTAACATTCATAATAACATGTAATATATACATGATGTAAGTATATATATACATATAATGTAGAAACAGACACCTTCATAACAATATGTAATATGTACAATAGTTATTGTAGACTTGGTTACAGACAACAAAGATGACTATTTTTGGATAAACGAGGATTCACAACCATATCTTTTTGAAGCTGAATATAGTGAGGATGAACTGCTGCTTGTAGAAGCCAGCACCAAGAAAAGGGTGAAAAGGTCGGAGCAGACAGCAGCCGAGAGAGTGAGGTCGGCGTCACTTTGACGCTGTAAATGTGGAACTGGGAGCCACGTCATGCCGACATAAATGGAGTGCTTACCCCCAAATAAACCGGCCAGCTGGACCAAACTGACAACTGTCCATGGAGTGAGTCACTACAATATTGTGTTCACTCTTACAATAACAATGTTGTACACTTGGTTATTATACATGTTACACAACCTAAATTCATTATTGTTGACACTTTTTTGGATGCATTTGAAAGTGATTTAGGCAAAATTCAGCCAGTTCCCCTTTAACGTTAGCGCTTGATAATAACAATATCGCTAATACTTGGTTAATATTCATGTCAGGAAGTTTATTCAGCAGTTAGAAAGCACTCAACAAAGACATCTCACAATGATTGTGCATGATAGCAACATTACATAACTATAATAACAACATAAATACATGAGAGCCAGTATGACTGCCTTACAAGACCAGCACTCACACTGTGGGAATGTGCTATTGTATTCTTATCAGTGACGGAGCAGGAAGGGGCTGGGAATATGTTTGTGGTCATATTTCATACCGAGAGCCCTGTGTTGTAGTTGTTATTATTTCTCTCTCCCAACACAACAAAGCTCTCCGGTGTGACTTGAGTGGCACCGACAGGGGCCCGCAGGGGCCTATCAGGTTGGGCAGCCAGGGGCCCGGCCTGTGGTGGGGCCCCTAATCCTTGTCCTGCTAGCGCTCACTCGCTCCAGTTGTAAAGACAACAGAAGCTGCATTTTTGTGTGCACACGACACCATGGAAGAGTTGGAGGGTTAGTAAGTGGGCCAGTTACTCCTCAAGCTTATTCACGTCAATATAAATACATTTACTAACTCCTCTTTTTTAGTACTTTCCCATGTACTCATTTTTACATGAAACATGCCTCAGTGGGCCGACCACATCTTCATTCATTCATTCTGTGTTCCTCTACCAGACATTTTCTGCTTGCTCGTATTGACGTGCTACAGACACCTTTTTTCATCGGGATTAGGGTTGTACGGTATACCAGTACTAGTATAGTATCACAGTACTGGTAGAGTATCGCAGTACTAGTACAGTATCGCAGTACTAATGAATCAAAAACGGTACTATACTCTGTTTGAAAAGTACCAGGTACCATTTTTTGGATGGCAGGGGCCCCCCCAAGAAAACTGGGGCCCTCAGATCTGAGTATAGGACACAGCTCAAAGCACAGGAAGTAAGAATATTTACCTGCTTCCTGGAAATTGTGACTACTCCAGTTGGACCCTCCCCTTTTGCTACCTGTCCAAGATGGCGACTACTGAGTGTGCTAAGTGTACTACTCTGCACTAGTCAGACTCTTTTGAGTGTGCTATGTGTACTACTCTGCACTGGTCCGACTCTTTTGAGTGTGCTAAGTGTACTACTCTGCACTAGTCAGACTCTTTTGAGTGTGCTATGTGTACTACTCTGCACTGGTCCGACTCTTTTGAGTGTGCTAAGTGTACTACTCTGCACTAGTCAGACTCTTTTGAGTGTGCTAAGTGTACTACTCTGCACTAGTCAGACTCTTTTGAGTGTGCTAAGTGTACTACTCTACACTAGTCAGACTCTTTTGAGTGTGCTAAGTGTACTACTCTGCACTAGTCAGACTCTTTTGAGTGTGCTAATTGTACTAGCCTGCACTAGTCAGACTATTTTGAGTGTGCTAAGTGTACTACTCTGCACTAGTCAGACTATTTTGAGTGTGCTAAGTGTACTAGCCTGCACTAGTCAGACTCTTTTGAGTGTGCTAAGTGTACTACTCTGCACTAGTCAGACTCTTTTGAGTGTGCTAAGTGTACTACTCTGCACTAGTCAGACTATTTTGAGTGTGCTAAGTGTACTACCCTGCACTAGTCAGACTCTTTTGAGTGTGCTAAGTGTACTACTCTGCACTAGTCAGACTCTTTTGAGTGTGCTAAGTGTACTACTCTGCACTAGTCAGACTCTTTTGAGTGCACTGCCTTAAAGTGTAAGTACAGAAGTAAGTTAAGTGTGCTTGACACAAAACAAGAAGGTAGAAGAAGGAATGTGGCCCCCAGTCAGACCGGGGCCCCTCCTCACATTAGGAAGTGAACAATTCCTTGCCTAATCTGCAGCTAGCAGACTTTGATGTGGACCCCCCCCCCCCCCCTTGCCCCCCTGCCCCCCCACTGCCCCCCCCCCCCTCCATCCTTCCTCTTGCCGCCCTCCTAAAAGCAGTAAAGTGACAGATGTCACCTTCATGTCGTTGTTGTTGTCCTCCTTTTGTCCCAAGTAGCAACTTTCACTTCACTTCCCAGTGGAACACGTCATGAAAGAGCTACCCAGGGGCCCCTTACCTCCTGGAAATAATCGGTTCCAGGGTCAAACTGTGGCCATCATTAAGTGTGCTTAAGTCACATTCCTAAGTGTCATACAAGTGTAAAAAGAAGCTACACTATAATGCCTAAAGCTATTACAGCTTCAACTCTTCTGGGAAGGCTGTCCACAAGGTTGCGGAGTGTGTTTATATCTTCTGGGAAGGCTGTCCACAAAGTTGTGGAGTGTGTTTATATCTTCTGGGAAGGCTGTCCACAAGGTTGTGGAGTGTGTTTATATCTTCTGGGAAGGCTGTCCACAAGGTTGCGGAGTGTGTTTATATCTTCTGGGAAGGCTGTCCACAAGGTTGCGGAGTGTGTTTATATCTTCTGGGAAGGCTGTCCACAAGGTTGCGGAGTGTGTTTATATCTTCTGGGAATGCTGTCTACAAGGTTGTGGAGTGTGTTTATATCTTCTGGGAAGGCTGTCCACAAGGTTGTGGAGTGTGTTTATATCTTCTGGGAAGGCTGTCCACAAGGTTGTGGAGTGTGTTTATATCTTCTGGGAAGGCTGTCCACAAGGTTGTGGAGTGTGTTTATATCTTCTGGGAAGGCTGTCCACAAGGTTGTGGACTGGGTTTATATCTTCCGGGAAGGCTGTCCACAGGGTTGTGGAGTGTGTTTATATCTTCTGGGAAGGCTGTGGAGTGTGTGTTTATATCTTCTGGGAAGGCTGTCCACAAGGTTGTGGAGTGTGTTTATATCTTCTTGGAAGGCTGTCCACAAGGTTGTGGACTGGGTTTATATCTTCCGGGAAGGCTGTCCACAAGGTTGCGGAGTGTGTTTATATCTTCTGGGTAGGCCGACCACAAGGTTGTGGACTGTGTTTATATCTTCTGGGAAGGCTGTCCACAAGGTTGTGGACTGTGTTTATATCTTCTGGGAAGGCTGTCCACAAGGTTGTGGACTGTGTTTATATCTTCTGGGAAGGCTGTCCACAAGGTTGTGGAGTGTGTTTTTATCTTCTGGGAAGGTTGTCCACAAGGTTGTGGAGTGTAAGTTTATATCTTCTGGGTAGGCCGACCACAAGGTTGTGGACTGTGTTTATATCTTCTGGGAAGGCTGTCCACAAGGTTGTGGACTGTGTTTATATCTTCTGGGAAGGCTGTCCACAAAGTTGTGGAGTGTGTGTTTATATCTTCTGGGAAGGCTGTCCACAAGGTTGCGGAGTGTGTTTATATCTTCTGGGTAGGCCGACCACAAGGTTGTGGACTGTGTTTATATCTTCTGGGAAGGCTGTCCACAAGGTTGTGGACTGTGTTTATATCTTCTGGGAAGGCTGTCCACAAGGTTGTGGACTGTGTTTATATCTTCTGGGAAGGCTGTCCACAAGGTTGTGGAGTGTGTTTTTATCTTCTGGGAAGGTTGTCCACAAGGTTGTGGAGTGTAAGTTTATATCTTCTGGGTAGGCCGACCACAAGGTTGTGGACTGTGTTTATATCTTCTGGGAAGGCTGTCCACAAGGTTGTGGACTGTGTTTATATCTTCTGGGAAGGCTGTCCACAAAGTTGTGGAGTGTGTGTTTATATCTTCTGGGAAGGCTGTCCACAAGGTTTTGGAGTGTGTGTTTATATCTTCTGGGAAGGCTGTCCACAATGTTGTGGACTGTGTTTATATCTTCTGGGAAGGCTGTCCACAAGGTTTTGGAGTGTATGTTTATATCTTCTGGGTAGGCCGACCACAAGGTTGTGGACTGTGTTTATATCTTCTGGGAAGGCTGTCCACAAGGTTTTGGAGTGTATGTTTATATCTTCTGGGTAGGCCGACCACAAGGTTGTGGACTGTGTTTATATCTTCTGGGAAGGCTGTCCACAAGGTTGTGGAGTGTGTTTATATCTTCTGGGAAGGCTGTCCAC
>NC_084548.2:76232500-76242500 GCF_033978685.3 Nerophis lumbriciformis
GACGGCCCTGCCCTCCGTCGCCATGGACACCAACAACAACACAGTGAGTCACACAACATCCCTGTTATGGTTTAGTAGGGGACATGACGGCAACAGACACCAGGGGGCAGTATGGAGCTCTGAGACTTATATATATATATATATATATATATATATACATATATATATATATATATATATATATATATATATATATACTACTTACACTCCACTAACATACTAATACTACTTTTACTCCACTAACATACTAGTATCAGCCACTAAAAAGTATAAAATAGTGTGTGCTATTAGTGGGCGTGTGATCTACTAAGACCGCATGTGCGATCAGAGCGCACTATTTAACTTAACATAACTATTTATCTGCGTTTGTTTGCTTGCTTGAGCTAGCATCTCGCTAACACCTTCACTCTCTGCTCTTCCTAGCTAGCGAT
Organism: Nerophis lumbriciformis; assembly: GCF_033978685.3. NCBI lineage: Eukaryota > Metazoa > Chordata > Actinopteri > Syngnathiformes > Syngnathidae > Nerophis > Nerophis lumbriciformis. The sequence continues at coordinate 76,232,932 of NC_084548.2, forward strand.
ATACGGTGCGGCTAACGTCCCTCCACTCTAGACCCCGCCTTCATGGCAGCAAATAAGCAAAGTTTCTTCTGGAGGACTAGCTAAACATGCTACGTGACACACCGCTAAGCTAGCTCTGAATAAGAGGTGGGAGGATCGATACTAATGTCGACAGCAACGACACCAAGAATGGTATCAGTCTATTGTTGATACTACAGTGATTACATCTATTTTTTATTATCACTACATTTTAGACCTTTTTGTTATTGTTGGTTGCTGACATCTGACAGGAACATTTTTAAATGGGAGTTCTTTTGAAACTAAAGTGAATTAGTCTGGTATCGTCTTGATGATCAACACGTATGAACGTGGTCTGGTATCGTCTTGATCATCAACACGAATGAACGTGGTCTGGTATCGTCTTGATCATCAACACGTATGAACGTGGTCTGGTATCGTCTTGATCATCAACACGTATGAACGTTGTCTGGTATCGTCTTGATGATCAACACGTATGAACGTGGTCTGGTATCGTCTTGATCATCAACACGTATGAACGTGGTCTGGTATCGTCTTGATCATCAACACGTATGAACGTGGTCTGGTATCGTCTTGATGATCAACACGTATAAACGTGGTCTGGTATCGTCTTGATGATCAACACGTATGAACGTGGTCTGGTATCGTCTTGATGATCAACACGTATAAACGTGGTCTGGTATCGTCTTGATGATCAACACGTATGAACGTTGTCTGGTATCGTCTTGATGATCAACACGTATGAAAGTGGTCTGGTATCGTCTTGATCATCAACACGTATGAACGTGGTCTGGCATCGTCTTGATGACCAACATGTATGAACGTGGTCTGGTATCGTCTTGATGATCAACACGTATGAATGTCGCCTGGTATCGTCTTGATGATCAACACGTATGAACGTGGTCTGGTATCGTCTTGATCATCAACACGTATGAACGTGGTCTGGTATCGTCTTGATGATCAACACGTATGAACGTGGTCTGGTATCGTCTTGATGATCAACATGTATGAACGTGGTCTGGTAACGTCTTGATCATCAACACGTGTGAACGTGGTCTGGTATCATCTTGATGACCAACACGTATGAACGTGGTCTGGTATCATCTTGATGACCAACACGTATGAACGTGGTCTGGCATCATCTTGATGACCAACACATATGAACGTGGTCTGATATCATCTTGATGACCAACACGTATGAACGTGGTCTGGCATCATCTTGATGACCAACACGTATGAACGTGGTCTGGTATCATCTTGATGACCAACACGTATGAACGTGGTCTGGCATCATCTTGATGACCAACACGTATGAACGTGGTCTGGTATCATCTTGATGACCAACACGTATGAACGTGGTCTGGTATCATCTTGATGACCAACACGTATGAACGTGGTTTGGTATCATCTTGATGACCAACACGTATGAACATGGTTTGGTATCATCTTGATGACCAACACGTATGAACGTGGTCTGGTATCATCTTGATGACCAACACGTATGAATGTGGTCTGGTATCATCTTGATGACCAACATGTATGAACGTGGTCTGGTATCATCTTGATGACCAACACGTATGAACGTGGTCTGGTATCATCTTGATGACCAACACGTATGAACGTGGTCTGGTATCATCTTGATGACCAACACGTATGAACGTGGTCTGGTATCATCTTGATGACCAACACGTATGAACGTGGTCTGGTATCATCTTGATGACCAACACGTATGAACGATGTCTGGCATCATCTTGATGACCAACACGTATGAACGTGGTCTGGTATCATCTTGATGACCAACACGTATGAACGTGGCCTGGTATCATCTTGATGACCAACACGTCTGAACGTGGTCTGGTATCATCTTGATGACCAACACGTATGAACGTGGTCTGGTATCATCTTGATGACCAACACGTATGAACGTGGTCTGGTATCATCTTGATGACCAACACGTATGAACATTGCCTGGTATCGTATTGATGATCAACACATATGTACGATGTCTGGTATCATCTTGATGACCAACACGTATGAACGTGGTCTGGTATCATCTTGATGACCAACACGTATGAACGTGGTCTGGTATCATCTTGATGACCAACACGTATGAACGTGGTCTGGTATCATCTTGATGACCAACACGTATGAACGTGGTCTGGTATCATCTTGATGACCAACACGTATGAACGTGGTCTGGTATCATCTTGATGACCAACACGTATGAACGATGTCTGGCATCATCTTGATGACCAACACGTATGAACGTGGTCTGGCATCATCTTGATGACCAACACGTATGAACGTGGTCTGGTATCATCTTGATGACCAACACGTATGAACGTGGTCTGGTATCATCTTGATGACCAACACGTATGAACATTGCCTGGTATCGTATTGATGATCAACACATATGTACGATGTCTGGTATCATCTTGATGACCAACACGTATGAACGTGGTCTGGTATCATCTTGATGACCAACACGTATGAACGTGGTCTGGTATCATCTTGATGACCAACACGTATGAACGTGGTCTGGTATCATCTTGATGATCAACACGTATGAACGTGGTCTGGTATCATCTTGATGACCAACACGTATGAACGTGGTCTGGTATCATCTTGATGACCAACACGTATGAACGTGGTCTGGTATCATCTTGATGACCAACACGTATGAACGTGGTCTGGTATCATCTTGATGACCAACACGTATGAACGTGGTCTGGTATCATCTTGATGACCAACACGTATGAACGTGGTCTGGTATCATCTTGATGACCAACACGTATGAACGTGGTCTGGTATCATCTTGATGACCAACACATCTGAACGTGGTCTGGTATCATCTTGATGACCAACACGTATGAACGTGGTCTGGTATCATCTTGATGACCAACACGTATGAACGTGGTCTGGTATCATCTTGATGACCAACACGTATGAACGATGTCTGGTATCATCTTGATGACCAACACGTATGAACAATGTCTGGTATCGTCTTGATGATCAACACGTATGAACGTGGTCTGGTATCATCTTGATGATCAACACGTATGAACGTGGTCTGGTATCATCTTGATGACCAACACGTATGAACGTGGTCTGGTATCATCTTGATGACCAACACATCTGAACGTGGTCTGGTATCATCTTGATGACCAACACGTATGAACGTGGTCTGGTATCATCTTGATGACCAACACGTATGAACGTGGTCTGGTATCATCTTGATGACCAACACGTATGAACGATGTCTGGTATCATCTTGATGACCAACACATATGAACAATGTCTGGTATCGTCTTGATGATCAACACGTATGAACGTGGTCTGGTATCATCTTGATGATCAACACGTATGAACGTGATCTGGTATCGTCTTGATGACCAACACGTATGAACATTGTCTGGTATCGTCTTGATGATCAACACGTATGAACGTGGTCTGGTATCATCTTGATGATCAACACGTATGAACGTGGTCTGGTATCATCTTGATGACCAACACGTATGAACGTGGTCTGGTATCATCTTGATGACCAACACGTATGAACGTGGTCTGGTATCATCTTGATGACCAACACGTATGAACGTGGTCTGGTATCATCTTGATGACCAACACGTATGAACGTGGTCTGGTATCATCTTGATGACCAACACGTATGAACGTGGTCTGGTATCATCTTGATGACCAACACGTATGAATGTGGTCTGGTATCATCTTGATGACCAACACGTATGAACGTGGTCTGGTATCATCTTGATGACCAACACGTATGAACGTGGTCTGGTATCATCTTGATGACCAACACGTATGAACGTGGTCTGGTATCATCTTGATGACCAACACGTATGAACGTGGTCTGGTATCATCTTGATGACCAACACGTATGAATGTGGTCTGGTATCATCTTGATGACCAACACGTATGAACGTGGTCTGGTATCATCTTGATGACCAACACGTATGAACGTGGTCTGGTATCATCTTGATCATCAACACGTATGAACGATGTCTGGTATCATCTTGATGACCAACACGTATGAACGTGGTCTGGTATCATTTTGATGACCAACACGTATGAACGTGGTCTGGTATCATCTTGATCGTCAACACGTATGAACGTGGTCTGGTATCATCTTGATGACCAACACGTATGAACGTGGTCTGGTATCATCTTGATGACCAACACGTATGAACGTGGTCTGGTATCATCTTGATGACCAACACGTATGAACGTGGTCTGGTATCATCTTGATGACCAACACGTATGAACGTGGTCTGGTATCATCTTGATGACCAACACGTATGAACGTGGTCTGGTATCATCTTGATGACCAACACGTATGAACGTGGTCTGGCATCATCTTGATGATCAACACGTATGAACATTGCCTGGTATCGTCTTGATGATCAACACATATGTACGATGTCTGGTATCATCTTGATGACCAACACGTATGAACGTGGTCTGGTATCATCTTGATGACCAACACGTATGAACGTGGTCTGGTATCATCTTGATGATCAACACGTATGAACGTGGTCTGGTATCATCTTGATGACCAACACGTATGAACGTGGTCTGGTATCATCTTGATGACCAACACGTATGAACGTGGTCTGGTATCATCTTGATGACCAACATGTATGAACGTGGTCTGGTATCATCTTGATGACCAACACGTATGAACGTGGTCTGGTATCATCTTGATGACCAACACGTATGAATGTGGTCTGGTATCATCTTGATGACCAACACGTATGAATGTGGTCTGGTATCATCTTGATGACCAACACGTATGAACGATGTCTGGTATCATCTTGATGACCAACACGTATGAACGTGGTCTGGTATCATCTTGATCGTCAACACGTATGAACGTGGTCTGGTATCATCTTGATGACCAACACGTATGAACGTGGTCTGGTATCATCTTGATGACCAACACGTATGAACATGGTCTGGTATCATCTTGATCATCAACACGTATGAACGTGGTCTGGTATCATCTTGATGACCAACACGTATGAACGTGGTCTGGTATCATCTTGATCGTCAACACGTATGAACGTGGTCTGGTATCATCTTGATGACCAACACGTATGAACGTGGTCTGGTATCATCTTGATGACCAACACGTATGAACGTGGTCTGGTATCATCTTGATGACCAACACGTATGAACGATGTCTGGTATCATCTTGATCGTCAACACGTATGAACGATGTCTGGTATCATCTTGATCGTCAACACGTATGAACGTTGATGTCAGTTAGCACTTGTTCCTCTTTTGCACTCTCATATATCAACCTGTCAAAAAGGGGGCGGGGCTACTTCCTTCCTTCCTCCTGTGCATTTAGTCATGTGTTGTTTGGTCATGTGACCTGCAGGGGGCGTCACCTGAGCACAAAGGGGGCGGGGCTAGGGGTGAATCACCAACACACTAGCAGTGTTGTGTGTTGTTACTTCTTTTATTGCCCACTGGGATACATGGTGGTGGTCTACAGCCACATGTCCACTGGGATACATGGTGGTGGTCTACAGCCACATGTCCACTGGGATACATGGTGGTGGTCTACAGCCACATGTCCACTGGGATACATGGTGGTGGTCTACAGCCACATGTCCACTGGGATACATGGTGGTGGTCTATAAGTTTATGAGTTTGAACATCAAATATGTTGTCTTTGTAGCATATTCAACTGAATATGGCTTGAAAATGATTAGCAAATCATTATATTTTGTTTATATTTACATCTAACACAATTTCCCAACTCATATGGAAACGGGGTTTGTAGACGTCAACATGATGTCATAAGCCACACCTTCTCTCCCAGGCACAGGTGAGTCCACCTGGAGGCCTCTCGGAGAACGACAGCGGCGTGGAGCTCGCCAACGACCACAGCCCGCTGACTCCCGCCCAGCCGCCGTCGCCCTTCGGCCCCGCCCCCTCCCCGCCAGGTAGCCCGCTCGCCAGGTGTGCTACGTGGTGATGTAACAACCCTTGTGTCCAATCAGATGGCCAGGTGTGCTTGGAAGGAGGCGGAGTCAGGAGCAGGAAGGAGGAGGAGTCCCACAGCAAAGTAATGTGGACGCCGTGTCGAGGTGGCGGACAACATAAACGTGTGCGTGTCTTTTTCAGGACAAGTCCCGGCTGGCGTTGAGACAGAGGCCACGCCCCCGAAGCATCTTCCAGGCCGGCCTGACGCCGCACGCCAAGCGCCGCAGAGTCACGCGTAAACACGAGCGTGTCGCCGCCAACCTGGTGCGAACTATTCATCTCACTTTGTTGGCACGCTTATGTTGACAACACATTTACGTCACCAACCCGTCTTATTTGGACAACCCATTTATGTAGACAACCTGTTTATGTTGACAACCTGTCAGTGGATGAACCGTTATGTCAACCAACCCATCAAGTGGTTTATGTCGACAAGACATGACAAAGTGGTCCATCAATAGGTTTTCTTTTTAGTGCCTGCATGAGGCCACGTGTGACAGGTCGCTTACGTCGACAACTCGCTTATGTCGACGACCTGGATATGATGCTAATTTGCTGTTTCAGCAAAAAAAACAAATCTGAGAAGATGTTTAAGCATCTTCCTCTTTCTCTCTCTCTCTCTCTCCCTCAGTGTGGGCGACCTTCCCAGGTGGTCTGGTCTGCCCAGGTCCCAGATCCGGCCCAGCTGGACCTGCTGGAACACGACTCCAAGGACTCGGCCCAGAGCGGCTGCAGCGGGTCCAGTTGTGAGCCGCACAGCGAGTACAACGTAAGACATCATTACTCTATATTTAACTACAGTCATACTTATTTTTATTTTCAATTAAATGTATGCAATATGATGGCAGTCACACACAAGAGATACGTGTAGACTGCAATATGATGGCAGTCACACATAAGAGATATGTGTAGACTGCAATATGATGGCAGTCACACATAAGAGATACGCGTAGACTGCAATATGATGGCAGTCACAAATAAGAGATACGTGTAAACTGCAATATGATGGCAGTCACACATAAGAGATACGTGTAGACTGCAATATGATGGCAGTCACACATAAGAGATACGTGTAGACTGCAATATGATGGCAGTCACACATAAGAGATACGTGTAGACTGCAATATGATGGCAGTCACACATAAGAGATACGTGTAGACTGCAATATGATGGCAGTCACACATAAGAGATGCGTGAGGACTGCAATATGATGGCAGTCACACATAAGAGATACATGTGGACTGCAATATGATGGCAGTCACACATAAGAGATGCATGTAGACTGCAATATGATGGCAGTCACACATAAGAGATGCATGTAGACTGCAATATGATGGCAGTCACACATAAGAGATACGTGTAGACTGCAATACAATGGCAGTCACACATAAGAGCTATGTGTAGACTGCAATATGATGGCAGTCACACATAAGAGATACGTGTAGACTGCAATATGATGGCAGTCACACATAAGAGATACATGTAGACTGCAATATGATGGCAGTCACAAATAAGAGATACGTGTAGACTGCAATATGATGGTCAGTCACACATAAGAGATACGTGTAGACTGCAATATGATGGCAGTCACACATAAGAGATACATGTAGACTGCAATATGATGGCAGTCACACATAAGAGATACGTGTGGACTGCAATGTGATGGCAGTCACACATAAGAGATACGTGTAGACTGCAATATGATGGCAGTCACACATAAGAGATACGTGTAGACTGCAATATGATGGCAGTCACACATAAGAGATACGTGTAGACTGCAATATGATGGCAGTCACACATAAGAGATACGTGTAGACTGCAATATGATGGCAGTCACACATAAGAGATACGTGTAGACTGCAATGTGATGGCAGTCACACATAAGAGATACGTGTAGACTGCAATATGATGGCAGTCACACATAAGAGCTACGTGTAGACTGCAATATGATGGCAGTCACACATAAGAGATACGTGTAGACTGCAATATGATGGCAGTCACACATAAGAGATACGTGTAGACTGCAATGTGATGGCAGTCACACATAAGAGATACGTGTAGACTGCAATATGATGGCAGTCACACATAAGAGATAGGTGTAGACTGCAATATGATGGCAGTCACACATAAGAGCTACGTGTAGACTGCAATATGATGGCAGTCACACATAAGAGATACGTGTAGACTGCAATATGATGGCAGTCACACATAAGAGATACGTGTAGACTGCAATGTGATGGCAGTCACACATAAGAGATACGTGTAGACTGCAATATGATGGCAGTCACACATAAGAGATACATGTAGACTGCAATATGATGGCAGTCACACATAAGAGCTACGTGTAGACTGCAATATGATGGCAGTCACACATAAGAGTTAGGTGTAGACTGCAATATGATGGCAGTCACACATAAGAGCTACGTGTAGACTGCAATATGATGGCAGTCACACATAAGAGATACGTGTAGACTGCAATATGTTGGCAGTCACACATAAGAGATACGTGTAGACTGCAATATGATGGCAGTCACACATAAGAGATACGTGTAGACTGCAATATGATGGCAGTCACACACAAGTGCTACGTGTAGACTGCAATATGATGGCTGTCACACATAAGAGATATGTGTAGACTGCAATATGATGGCAGTCACACATAAGAGATACGTGTAGACTGCAATATGATGGCAGTCACACATAAGAGATACGCGTAGACTGCAATATGATGGCAGTCACACATAAGAGATACGTGTAGACTGCAATATGATGGCAGTCACACATAAGAGATACATGTAGACTGCAATATGATGGCAGTCACACATAAGAGATACATGTAGACTGCAATATGATGGCAGTCACACATAAGAGATACGTGTAGACTGCAATATGATGGCAGTCACACATAAGAGATACGTGTAGACTGCAATATGATGGCAGTCACACATAAGAGATACGCGTAGACTGCAATATGATGGCAGTCACACATAAGAGATACGTGTAGACTGCAATATGATGGCAGTCACACATAAGAGATACGTGTAGACTGCAATATGATGGCAGTCACACATAAGAGATGCGTGAGGACTGCAATATGATGGCAGTCACACATAAGAGATACATGTGGACTGCAATATGATGGCAGTCACACATAAGAGATGCATGTAGACTGCAATATGATGGCAGTCACACATAAGAGATGCATGTAGACTGCAATATGATGGCAGTCACACATAAGAGATACGTGTAGACTGCAATATGATGGCAGTCACACATAAGAGATACGTGTAGACTGCAATATGATGGCAGTCACACATAAGAGATACGTGTAGACTGCAATACGATGGCAGTCACACATAAGAGATACGTGTAGACTGCAATATGATGGCAGTCACACATAAGAGATACGTGTGGACTGCAATGTGATGGCAGTCACACATAAGAGATACGTGTAGACTGCAATATGATGGCAGTCACACATAAGAGCTATGTGTAGACTGCATAGATGATGACATGAGGGTCTTGTCCCTGGTGTGTGCAGG
>NC_084548.2:76970000-77042850 GCF_033978685.3 Nerophis lumbriciformis
CCTTTACACAGCACAGTGTCACACACACACACCTGTACAACACACCTTTACACAGCACAGTGTCACACACACACACCTGTACAACACACCTTTACACAGCACAGTGTCACACACACACACCTGTACAACACACCTTTACACAGCACAGTGTCACACACACACCTTTACACAGCACCGTGTCACACACACACACACCTGTACAATACACCTTTACACAGCACCGTGTCACACACACACACCTGTACAACACACCTTTACACAGCACAGTGTCACACACACACACCTGTACAACACACCTTTACACAGCACAGTGTCACACACACACCTTTACACAGCACCGTGTCACACACACACACACACACACACTTGTACAACACACCTTTACACAGCACAGTGTCACACACACATGTACAACACACCTTTACACAGCACCGTGTCACACACACACCTGTACAACACACCTTTACACAGCACCGTGTCACACACACACACACACACACACTTGTACAACACACCTTTACACAGCACCGTGTCACACACACACCTGTACAACACACCTTTACACGGCAGTGTCACACACACACACCTGTACAACACACCTTTACACAGCACAGTGTCACACACACACACTCCACAGAGGCATCAGTCACACACACATCACTCACCAGGAGGCATCAGTCACACACACATCACTCACCAGGAGGCATCAGTCACCTGTACATCACTCACCAGGAGGCATCCAGTGTCAGCAGGTCGATGCCACGCTGCAACATGGGCTTGAACCTCAGAGTCAGGGGGAAAGGAACCTTGGCTGGAGAAGGAGAGTAGAGTTATGATGTCATGATCTAAGCTCCTCCCACATCATGTGACCAACTGACTTATGACAAATCCAGAGAAGGCCCAGTTGATCCATCCTCCAATCACAATCATGGGGAGAACGTTGGTCAGGTTGCCTTTCATCATGTCTGTCAGCATGCTGCTGTCTGCAACACACACACACCTGTCACATCACACACACCTGTCACATCACACTCACCTGTCACATCACACTCACTTGTCACATCACACTCACCTGTCACATCACACTCACTTGTCACATGACCACACACTCACCTGTCACATCACACTCACCTGTCACATCACACTCACCTGTCACATCACACTCACCTGTCACATCACACACACCTGTCACATCACACTCACCTGTCACATCACACTCACCTGTCACATCACACTCACCTGTCACATCACACTCACCTGTCACATCACACTCACCTGTCACATGACACTCACCTGTCACATGACCCTCACCTGTCACATGAGCACACACTCACCTGTCACATGACCCTCACCTGTCACATGAGCACACACTCACCTGTCACATCACACTCACCTGTCACATGAGCACACACTCACCTGTCACATGACCCTCACCTGTCACATGAGCACACACTCACCTGTCACATGACCCTCACCTGTCACATGAGCACACACTCACCTGTCACATCACACTCACCTGTCACATGAGCACACACTCACCTGTCACATGACCCTCACCTGTCATGGGGTTTTTGGGGACGACCTTCCTCTTGACCTTCTTGAAGAACCCTGTCTCTGCATCGTTGAAGTAATGTCTCCTCATGGTGAATGACTGTGAGCACACATTCATGTTGTCACCATCCAGCCATCACTATTCATGTTGTCATCATCCATCCATCACTATTCATGTTGTCATCATTCATCCATCACTATTCATGTTGTCATCATCCAGCCATCACTATTGTTGTCATCATCCAGCCATCACTATTAATGTTGTCATCATTCATCCATCACTATTCATGTTGTCATCATCCAGCCATCACTATTCATGTTGTCATCATCCATCCATCACTATTCATGTTGTCATCATCCATCCATCACTATTCATGTTGTCACCATCCAGCCATCACTATTCATGTTGTCATCATCCATCCATCACTATTCATGTTGTCACCATCCAGCCATCACTATTCATGTTGTCATCATTCATCCATTCATGTTGCCACCATCCAGCCATCACTATTCATGTTGTCATCATCCAGCCATCACTATTCATGTTGTCATCATTCATCCATTCATGTTGCCACCATCCAGCCATCACTATTCATGTTGTCACCATCCAGCCATCACTATTCATGTTGTCATCATTCATCCATTCATGTTGCCACCATCCAGCCATCACTATTCATGTCGTCATCATCCAGCCATCACTATTCATGTTGTCATCATCCATCCATCACTATTCATGTTGTCATCATCCAGCCATCACTATTCATGTTGTCATCATCCAGCCATCACTATTCATGTTGTCATCATTCATCCATTCATGTTGCCACCATCCAGCCATCACTATTCATGTTGTCATCATCCAGCCATCACTATTCATGTTGTCATCATCCATCCATCACTATTCATGTTGTCATCATCTATCCATCACTATTCATGTTGTCATCATTCATGTTGCCACCATCCATCCATCACTATTCATGTTGTCATCATTCATCCATCAACTATTCATGTCATCATTTTATAATCCATCAACTATTCATGTTGTCATCATTTGATCATTCATAACATAGTTATTTATGTTGTCATCATTCATCCATCCATCCACTATTCATGTTGTCATCATTCAGAAAACATGCAGTGTTAATTACGCACCTTTTTCATACAGTTTGAACCCTGCAGCTTATAAAACGGTGCGGCTAATTGATGGATTTTCACTGGCGGCCATAATGCAAATAGCTTCTAAAAATAAAAACGGAGCAAATACACTTTAAAGGTGTCTTATTGTTTGTGCTATGGCGCCATCTCTTTGGACGAGTTTTCTTACTGCAGATGCTGCAGTGTCCTTCCATTTAGTGCTTTCAATCGGAAGTAGAAGTGCCCTTCCACCTTCCAGCCGCCCATAGCGGTTCTACTCATATGGATTCTTCATTCATCGCTCCAAAGCAACGTTTGTGCCTTGTACAATATAACTAAAACTATTCTTACTTACTAAAACCTCCCATGTGTGTTCTCATGCATATTTGAACGTAATTGAGCACATAGCAACGCTACTTCTGTCAACTACAACTTAGCCACGCTGGCGAGATGACAACCACTACTTTGGGGAACAACATGATCTTTTGGGAAGTGATCCATCACATAAGGATTGTAGCTTTTCCTTGACAGCCAAGATGGCAAACTGATGAAAAGGTGATGCATGTGTAATAAAGCAAGAGTGTCTGACCTGTCTGGGGATGTATTTGCCATTCTCTCTCAGGATGCGACTGCGCAGCAGCACCTGACTGAAGAGAAGAAACATGTAGGTACAAACCCCGTTTCCATATGAGTTGGGAAATTGTGTTATACGTAAATATAAACGGAATACAATGATTTGCAAATCCTTTTCAAGCCATATTCAGTTGAATATGCTACAAAGACAACATATTTCATGTTCAAACTCATAAACTTTATTTTTCTTTTGCAAATAATCATTAACTTAGAGTTTCATGGCTGCAACACGTGCCAAAGTAGTTGGGAAAGGGCATGTTCACCACTGTGTTACATGGCCTTTCCTTTTAACAACACTCAGTAAAGGTTTGGGAACTGAGGAGACACATTTTTGAAGCTTCTCAGGTGGAATTCTTTCCCATTCTTGCTTGATGTACAGCTTAAGTTGTTCAACAGTCCGGGGGTCTCCCTTCTGCTATTTTAGGCTTCATAATGCGCCACACATTTTCAATGTCTGGACTACAGGCAGGCCAGTCTAGTACGCGCACTCTTTTACTATGAAGCCACGTTGATGTAACACGTGGCTTGGCATTGTCTTGCTGAAATAAGCAGGGGCGTCCATGGTAACGTTGCTTGGATGGCAACATATCAATCACTCAATGTTTATTTATATAGCCCTAAATCACAAGTGTCTCAAAGGGCTGCACAAGCCACAACGACATCCTCGGTACAGTGCCCACATAAGGGCAAAGAAAAACTCACCCCAGTGGGACGTCGATTTGAATGACTATGAGAAACCTTGGAGAGGACCGCATATGTGGGTAACCCCCCCCTCCCCCGTGTTGCTCCAAAAGCTGTATGTACCTTTCAGCATTAACGGTGCCTTCACAGATGTGTAAGTTACCCATGTCTTGGGCACTAATACACCCCCATACCATCACACATGCTGCCTTTTACACTTTGCGCCTAAAACAATCCGGATGGTTCTTTTCCTCTTTGGTCCGGAGGACACGACGTCCACAGTTTCCAAAAACAATTTGAAATGTGGACTCGTCAGACCACAGAACACTTTTCCACTTTGTATCAGTCCATCTTAGATGAGCTCAGGCCCAGCGAAGCCGACGGCATTTCTGGGTGTTGTTGATAAACGGTTTTCGCCTTGCATAGGAGAGTTTTAACTTGCACTTACAGATGTAGCGACCAACTGTAGTTACTGACAGTGGGTTTCTGAAGTGTTCCTGAGCCCATGTGGTGATATCCTTTACACACGGATGTCGCTTGTTGATGCAGTACAGCCTGAGGGATGGAAGGTCACGGGCTTAGCTGCTTACGTGCAGTGATTTCTCCAGATTCTCTGAACCCTTTGATGATATTACAGACCGTAGATGGTGAAATCCCTAAATTCCTTGCAATAGCTGGTTGAGAAAGTTTTTTCTTAAACTGTTCAACAATTTGCTCACGCATTTGTTGACAAAGTGGTGACCCTCGCCACATCCTTGTTTGTGAATGACTGAGCATTTCATGGAAGCTGCTTTTATACCCAATCATGGCACCCACCTGTTCCCAATTAGCCTGTTCACCTGTGGGATGTTCCAAATAAGTGTTTGATGAGCATTCCTCAACTTTATCAGTATTTATTGCCACCTTTCCCAACTTCTTTGTCACGTGTTGCTGCCATCAAATTCTAAAGTTAATGATTATTTGCAAAAAGAAAAAAAGTTTATGAGTTTGAACATCAAATATGTTGTCTTTGTAGCATATTCAACTGAATATGGCTTGAAAAGGATTTGCAAATCATTGTATTCCGTTTATATTTACATCTAACACAATTTCCCAACTCATATGGAAACAGGGTTTGTACATACACAATGTTTGCACAATATCTACATAGTTCCTCAAAGTAACACAAGTTAGGAGTAACAAATCATGATTGCAAAGCCTAACGTCCCGTTGTGGTAGTTCAGATGGGCAATATGAGCCCATCAACGCCCACGATTGAAGGAGAATGTTGTGATGGCAAAAAAAGGACAATGTCCAAACCTGGTTTTTTCATCAGGGGAAAAAATGCACTATAAGATGTTCAATATTTATATCAGTAAAATTTCTGCTTTATGAAATGAGTCAATTTTATTTTTTGGATGTTCATTTATTCAGGATAACAAAGTTATTAATTACAGTACAACCATTCTACAGTAATGAGGGGAAAGTAGTAGTTTCTTTACGCCTTTTTTCAAGCCAAATGACGTTAGTGCGCTGCTGTGACTCGTTTTCCAGGAAGTAAGCAGTGTTGCCTAAAATGTTTTCCGTTTTTTTTTGTGATTAAAAATGTAAAAAGGTATTACAACCCGCGGTTTATCATGATACCGTTAAATTCCTATTACATTACATTATAAACACCATATAGTTTTGTTGGTTATTTCTTCAGTTTAAGAGCATGATGTAAACAAATATTTTTGGAAGTAAATTCTTATTCTAAGGTGTGGCACCTTGAGACAAACGTGTGTTGATGTACAGTCTAAAAGTAACTTCACTTAATATGTGTGCAGTTGAATACATTTATCTGTCTAAATATAAATGTTGCAACCAAATCGCAATCGCAATTTTGAAGAGCAAAATCACAATTAGGATTGTTTTCCTAAAGTCGCCTGGAGGATGTCATCTCAACTCTGTTAGATAGTCTTATATCATATATACCGTATTTTCCGCACTATTAGCCGCACCTAAAAACCACAAATTTACTCAAAAGCTGACAGTGCGGCTTATAACCCGGTGCGCTTTATATATGGATTAATATTAAGATTCATTTTCATAAAGTTTCGGTCTCGCAACTACGGTAAACAGCCGCCATCTTTTTTCCCCGTAGAAGAGGAAGTGCTTCTTCTTCTATGCAAGCAACCGCCAAGGTAAGCACCCGCCCCCATAGAAGAGGAAGCGCTTCTTCTTCTACTGTAAGCAACCACCCGCCCCCGTAGAAGAAGAAGAAGCGCGCGGATATTACGTTTCATTTCCTTTGTGTGTTTACATCTGTAAAGACCACAAAATGGCTCCTACTAAGCGACAGGTTTCCGGTTCATGAAAAGACGCAATCTCTCCATCCGCACACGGACTACTATTTCACAGCAACTGCCTAAAGACTTTCAAGAAAAGCTGGCTACTTTCCGTGCATATTGTAAAAACAAGATAGCTGAAAAAAAGATCCGGCCAGAGAACATTATCAACATGGACGAGGTTCCACTGACTTTTGATATTCCTGTGAACCGCACTGTGGATACAACGGGAGCACGTACGGTGAATATTCGCACCACAGGGAATGAGAAGTCATCCTTCACTGTGGTTCTAGCTTGCCATGCTAATGGCCAGAAACTTCCACCCATGGTGATATTCAAAAGGAAGACCTTGCCAAAAGAGACCTTTCCAGCCGGCGTCGTCATAAAAGCTAACTCGAAGGGATGGATGGATGAAGAAAAGATGAGCGAGTGGTTAAGGTAAGTTTACGCGAAGAGGCCGGGTGGCTTTTTTCACGCAGCTCCGTCCATGTTGATATATGACTCCATGCGCGCCCACATCACGCTGGTTTTTAATATATTATTAAAGTTTGACTGACCTATCTGACTGTTTTTTTGACATTCCTTTAGCGCAGTTAGATGCGGCTTATAACACGGGGCGGCTTATAGGTGGACAAAGTTTTGAAATATGCCGTTCATTGAAGGCGCGGCTTATAACCCAGGGCGGCTTATGGTGCGGAAAATACGGTAGATAAATCACCGAAGTGATTCCCGAGCGCGGCCACAGCTGCTGCTCGCTGCTCCCCTCACATCACCTCCCAGGGGGTGGAACAAGGTGATGGGTCAAATACAGAGGGTCATTTCACCACACCTAGTGTGTGTGTGTGTGTGTGAGACTATCAGTGTATCAGTGGTACAAAATAATGGATTCACATTCCAATCGCCATTCTTACTTATCCTGATTCTAAATTGATTTATCATTTTCAAAAATCGTTAAAAAAAAGAAGAACATTTTAATTTTATTTTACAAGAAAAAAAAAAAAGTTTTTAGACCGTCTTCATGCAACCAGAAGCTTTTCTAACCCCTAACTTGCTTTGATTCTAATTATTATACCAAATAATAGATTGCAAGAATCAGTTACAATCAAGAATCCATTGTGAATGGTCACCCGAGGAATGGTTAGGTGCCCAAAGAGTCACACCCGTACTTGCTAACAAGTGTGAGGCCAAGTTGTGTGACAAATACAGTATGGTGTCCACCCAGCCAAATGATGACAATCAGGTGTATTAATCACTTGGCCCGGCCACAGGTGTATCAAATCAAGCACTTAGGCATGGAGACTGTTTCTACAAACATTTGTGAAAGAATGGGCCGCTTTCAGTTATTTCCAGCGTGGAACTGTCATAGGGCTAGGGTCAGCAAGTCCAATGCAAAGCGTGGGATGCAGTGGTGTAAAGAACATCACCACTGGACTCTAGAGCAGTGGAGACGCCTTCTCTGGACTGATGAGTCACACTTTTCCATCTGGCAATCTGATGGACCAGTCTGGCTTTGGAGGTTACCAGGAGAACGCTACATTTCTGACTGCATTTGGTGGGGGAGGAATTATGGTGTTTTTAGGGTTGTTTTTTCAGGAGTTGGGCTTGGCCCCTAAGTTCCAGTGAAAGGAACTTTGAATGCTCCAGGATAGCAAAACATTTTGGACAATTCCATGCTCCAAACCTTGTGGGAACAGTCTGACCTGAACCCCATAGAACACCTTTGGGATGAATTAGAACAGAGACTGAGAGCCAGGCCTTCTCCACCAACATCAATCCAATCCAATCCACTTTATTTATATAGCACATTTAAACAACAAAATGTTTCCAAAGTGCTGCACAACAATATTAAAAACAATTAAAAACAATATAAAATAAATATGATTAAAAACCAATTAAAACAGTAAATAGAAATCAAAATGTTAAAACCACAGAGGACAATAGAGGAGCACACAACTCACGTAGTGTTAAAAGCCAGAGAATAAAATTGGGTCTTAAGACGAGACTTAAAAGAGTCCACTGTGGGAGCAGTTGGAACATGGAGGGGCAGAGTGTTCCAGAGCTTAGGGCCGACCACAGAGAAGGCCCTGTCGCCCCTGGTTTTAAGTCTGGTCTTGGCCACCACGAGCTGGAGCTGGCTCTCGGACCTCAGAGCGCACGCAGGATTGTAAGTTTGGATGAGGTCCGAGATATACTGAGGTGCCAGTCCATGTAAAGCTTTAAAAACAAACAGCAAGGTTTTAAAATGAACAGGGAGCCAGTGCAAACTCTGAAGGATTGGGGTTACATGCTGGCGTCTCCTGGCCCCTGTTAAAAGTCCTGCTGCCGCCTTCTGGACTAACTGCAACCGGGAGGGAGATTTTTGGCTAATGCCAGCATAAAGTGCATTGCAGTAGTCCAGGCCACTTGAAATAAAAGCATGCACCACTTGTTCAAAAAGGTTCAAAGATAAAAACGGTTTTACCTTTGCTAAAAGTCGAAGATGATAAAAACAGGATTTTAAAAGGCCATTGACTTGTTTGTCAAGTTTAAAATGGCTGTCTATAGTGACGCCAAGGCTGCTGACTTTGAGACGCACATCATTTTGCAATGCCAAGTCAGTGAGGGCCGGACCAAAAACTAAAATTTCCGTTTTTCCCTCATTCATTATTCAAAAATTCTGGGCTAACCAAGCCTTGACGTGGCATAGACAGTTGAGAAGGGGTGTCAGGGGGCCGTGGCCTTTTGAAATCGGCATATAAATTTGGCAGTCAGTGTGTGACCCATACCTGCCAACTTTTGAAATCAGAAAAACCTAGTAGCCAGGGTCCAGGGGCCGCAGGCCCCGGTAGGTCCAGGACAAAGTCCTGGTGGGGGGTTCAGAGGGGCGAAGCCCCCCGACGCAAAATGATTATTAGCATTCAGACAGGTTAAAATGTTGCTAAAACCATCACTTTTCTATCAGTCACAGTGACTTTTCAAAACAAAAATATTACAGCAAAAATCATATGTGTTGATTGACATGTTTATTCTGTAAGCTAACTTCAATAGTTTGAAATTATTTTGACAGTTAATGCCAGTTATCCTGTCAACCTTTCACAAGACTTCAATTTGTTAATTGAAAGTATAAACAGTATAAACACTTTTTACAGTAAACAAATGGTAAAACAGTACTAAACAATTCCATTAAAAAAATAATTGGTGTCATTATTAACTTTCTGTCCAAGCTTGTATAATCTACTGCCTTGTTCAATTGTAAAAAATATACTGTGCCTAAAATTCACATTTCTATCACAATTATCATACTGTAAACATGGTAAGCTAACTTCATTAAAATTAATAGTCCTGTCAATAGCATGGAATTACAATTCAAATGTAGTTTTTTTGTAAGCCTTTCAAAAGAATTCAAAATATGAAAAATTCATGAAAATGAATTGAAGCCATCAGACACTTGAAAAGTGGCACATCACATCTCTAATGTAATCATTTGAACTTTTCAACAGAAATAGCACTGCAAAAATATTAAGGACATACTTCTGTATTTTGGTAGTTATGCTGTCAACATTTAACAAGATTTCTTCAACTTGGACTTGAAAGCATAAATAGTATAAACACTTTTAACAGTATAACAGTACTAAACAATTCCAATAGATAACATTGGTGTCATTAACTTTTTGTGGCTAAAATCCAAATTTATTCTAGTCCATGCTCAATTATTGCCTCCGTAAATAAAACTTTGGCATTTATCACATCCAAAGAATCTGTTTGGGCGACGAAAAACGTTGAAAGTTTTCCACTTGTATCGCTAGCAACGGCATTAGACTTGTGTTTTTTTGTCCCAACGTGGTCTTTTACATGGCTAATTCCTCCGTGTCTGATCGAAAAATCTTGTCTGCACAAGGTGCAATTCGCGTAGTTTTCACCCTTTTTGGAACGGATAATTATTCCCGGATAGGCTTTTTAATATTCTTCACGGAATGACTGCAGTTTACTTTTCAGTTTAAGACTCGTATGCGATTTTTCTCCGGCTGATTCCATGATCGTTCGCTCGTTTGGAAACAATGGCAACTGGTGCCTCGTGCTTGGCAGCGGTGCTATAAATAGCCTCGCGCATGGCATTCGGAATGGCTCGATAGGAAGTTACGGGAAGCAGTGTCGATTGTCATTGTTGTTACGCGATTTTGTGAATAAAACTTAAAAAAAAAAAATTTTTTTTAATTAATGAAAAACCGTATTTTTTATCACTGCAACCGTAACCCGGAATAGGTTGATGAAAACCGTACTAATTACGGGAAAACCGGAGTAGTTGGCAGGTATGGTGACCTCACCAAGGCTCTTTTGGAAGAATAGTCAAATTGCAATAAACACACTCCGCAACCTTGTGGACAGCCTTCCCAGAAGAGTTGAAGCTGTAATAGCTGCAAAAGGTCATATTGACCCCTATGGGTTAGGAATGGGATGGCACTTCAACTTCATATGTGAGTCAAGGCAGGTGGCCAAATACTTTTGTCAATATAGTGTAGATTTAACAATTATTTCAGCCAAAGTCAGCTAAACTTTGTCCATTTTCATTCACAGGGGCCCATTAGCTAAAGATGTGAGGAATAGACACACCCAATGTACCGTATTTTCCGCACTATTAGCCGCACCTAAAAACCACAAATTTTCTCAAAAGCTGACAGTGCGCCTTTTAACCCGGTGCGCTTTATATATGGATAAATATTAAGATTCATTTTCATAAAGTTTCGATCTCGCAACTTCGGTAAACAGCCGCCATCTTTTTTCCCGGTAGAACAGGAAGCGCTTCTACTTCTACGCAAGCAACCGCCAAGGTAAGCACCCGCCCCCATAGAACAGGAAGCGCTTCTTCTTCTACTGTAAGCAACCACCCGCCCGCGTAGAAGAAGAAAAAGCGCGCGGATATCACCGTACGTTTCATTTCCTTTGTGTGTTTACATCTGTAAAGACCACAAAATGGCTCCTACTAAGCGTCAGGGATCCGGTTCATGAAAAGACGCAATCTCTCCATCCGCACACGGATTACTATTTCACAGCAACTGATATTCCTGTGAACCGCACTGTGGATACAACGGGAGCACGTACGGTGAATATTCGCACCACAGGGAATGAGAAGTCATCCTTCACTGTGGTTCTAGCTTGCCATGCTAATGGCCAGAAACTTCCACCCATGGTGATATTCAAAAGGAAGACCTTGCCAAAAGAGACCTTTCCAGCCGGCGTCATCATAAAAAGCTAACTCGAAGGGATGGATGAAGAAAAGATGAGCGAGTGGTTAAGGTAAGTTTAAGTTTACGCGAAGAGGCCGGGTGGCTTTTTTCACGCAGCTCTGTCCATGTTGATATACGTATGTTTGTGATTGCACATTTGCGTACATTTTGGGAGTGAACAGAGTTGTTAGAACGCTGGTTTTTAATATATTATTAAAGTTTGACTGACCTATCTGACTGTTTTTTTGACATTCCTTTAGCGCAGTTAGATGCGGCTTACAACACCGGGCGGCTTATAGGTGGACAAAGTTTTGAAATATGCCGTTCATTGAAGGCGCGGCTTTTAACCCAGGGCGCCTTATGGTGCGGAAAATACGGTACCTTTGAGTATGGCACCTGTGTGCTGAGTCATCTACATGGTTGACTATTTATATGTTTGCTAAAGGATCTTCATTAGTTTGGTGCTTCTTGACAGTTTTCCCGAAGTGGTGTCAACATGGTTGCATCACGGCGTACAGCGAGCGCCAAGTGGCCCGAGTGCACTCACCTGTCAGAGACCTGCTCCAGGTCCACCTTCTTGTCACTGTGCAGCAGCTGAGTGACGTAATGGCGAATGACCCCCACCAGGAAGGTGATGACCACGATGGGCAGCACCACCCACAAACGGATACTGGAGTCCAGCAGGAGCTCTGGACCGGCCATGGCTCTGTTTACACTCTGGAAGCAAGAAAAGTCATCATCTCTGCCCTCCAAGGGTCAAACTGTCAATATTATTTCTGTGTGTGGATCCAGGGATCCCACCTCAGCACAACAACCTTCTGTGTGTGGATCCAGGGATCCCACCTCAGCACAACAACTTTCTGTGTGTGGATCCAGGGATCCCACCTCAGCACAACAACTTTCTGTGTGTGGATCCAGGGATCCCACCTCAGCACAACTTTCTGTGTGTAGATCCAGGGATCCCACCTCAGCACAACAACTTTCTGTGTGTGGATCCAGGGATCCCACCTCAGCACAACAAAGGCAAACTGTGTGACATTTAGCATACGTGCTGGATTCTAATTAATATCAAAGCTTCCATCATTTTTTGTTCAAATGGAACAGACTTGACATGTTGACTCTTATTAGCAAGGTGCTAAACTGTTTTATACATTTCAAGTCATATATACTTACATGGCATGACTACATTTGATCTCTTAGACTCCTGAGAAATTGCAACTATGCCCACAGTAAACTATTTAGACACTTTTGGTAGTTCATGCCATATTGTATGCTAGGTGCTAGCATGCTAACTGCTATCATCCTCGTATTGAATGTATGTAAAAGAACATTATATAGAACTGGAACTTCCTCGCTGGAAGATTTTGCAGATCACATCAAGTTTGAGCGCTTTAGCAAAAATGAAAGGTATTTTGAAGCAAAATGTTGACAATGTAGCCCCGCGGCTTGCTAGCACGTACGACGCACAAC
Organism: Nerophis lumbriciformis; assembly: GCF_033978685.3. NCBI lineage: Eukaryota > Metazoa > Chordata > Actinopteri > Syngnathiformes > Syngnathidae > Nerophis > Nerophis lumbriciformis. The sequence continues at coordinate 76,982,977 of NC_084548.2, forward strand.
TGATTCACACTGACTGGCAGAGGAGAGAAATTGGGAGTTTTATTGAATTATCAATAAATATTGTTTAAAAATATTATGAAACATTCACTTTCAAGGCAGATTTTCTGTGCACTTAAGATGTAACTTTAAGGTTTTACTACTTAGGTATAAAATACTACACGGTCTAGCTCCGTCCTATCTTGCTGATTGTATCGCACCATATGTCCCGGACACAAATCTGCCTTCTAAGAACGTATTACTGATTTTCAGAGCCCAAAAAAAGTCTGAACTATAGAGTGTTTTATAATGGGGCTCCAGTACTCTGGAATGTTCTAGCAGTAACAGTTAGAGACGCTACCTCAGTAGAAGCATTTAAGTCCCATCTTAAAACTCATTTGTATACTCTAGCCTTTAAATAGACCCCCCTTTTAGACCAGTTGATCTGCCGTCTCTTTGGACTGGACTCTCACACTATTAACTAGATCCAGTATGGACTGGACTCTCACACTGTTAACTAGATCCAGTATGGACTGGACTACACTATTAACTAGATCCAGTATGGACTGGACTACACTATTAACTAGATCCACTATGGACTGGACTCTCACACTATTAACTAGATCCACTATGGACTGGACTCTCACACTATTAACTAGATCCACTATGGACTGGACTCTCACACTATTAACTAGATCCACTATGGACTGGACTCTCACACTATTAACTAGATTCAGTATGGACTGGACTACACTATTAACTAGATCCACTATGGACTGGACTCTCACACTATCAACTAGATCCACTATGGACTGGACTCTCACACTATTAACTAGATTCAGTATGGACTGGACTACACTATTAACTAGATCCACTATGGACTGGACTCTCACACTATCAACTAGATCCACTATGGACTGGACTCTCACACTATTAACTAGATCCACTATGGACTGGACTCTCACACTATTAACTAGATCCACTATGGACTGGACTCTCACACTGTTAACTAGATCCAGTATGGACTGGACTACACTAGTAACTAGATCCAGTATGGACTGGACCACACTATTAACTAGATCCACTATGGACTGGACTACACTATTAACTAGATCCACTATGGACTGGACTACACTATTAACTAGATCCACTATGGACTGGACTCTCACACTATTAACTAGATCCACTATGGACTGGACTCTCACACTATTACCTAGATACACTATGGACTGGACTCTCACACTATTAACTAGATCCAGTATGGACTGGACTACACTATTAACTAGATCCACTATGGACTGGACTACACTATTAACTAGATCCAGTATGGTCTGGACTCTCACACTATTAACTAGATCCACTATGGACTGGACTCTCACACTATTAACTAGATACACTATGGACTGGACTCTCACACTATTAACTAGATCCAGTATGGACTGGACTACACTATTAACTAGATCCACTATGGACTGGACTCTCACACTATTACCTAGATACACTATGGACTGGACTCTCACACTATTAACTAGATCCAGTATGGACTGGACTACACTATTAACTAGATCCACTATGGACTGGACTACACTATTAACTAGATCCAGTATGGTCTGGACTCTCACACTATTAACTAGATACACTATGGACTGGACTCTCACTATTATCTAGATCCAGTATGGACTGGACTACACTATTAACTAGATCCACTATGGACTGGACTCTCACACTATCAACTAGATCCACTTTGGACTGGACTGTCACACTATTAACTAGATCCACTATGGACTGGACTCTCACACTATTAACTAGATCCACTATGGACTGGACTCTCACACTATTAACTAGATCCACTATGGACTGGACTCCCACACAATTAACTAGATGCACTATGGACTGGACTCTCACACAATTAACTAGATCCACAATGGACTGGACTCTCCCCACATCTGCAGTCCCCTCCAAGGTTTCTCATTGTCATCCCATTGGGTTGAGTTTTTCCTTGCCCTGATGTGGGATCCGAGACCAGGATTGTGGCTTGTGCAGCCCTTTGAGACACTTGTGATTTAGGGCTACATAAGTAAACTTTGATTGTATTATTTAAGTAGAAACTGTAGCTGCATATGTCCCCCAAAAGTATACTGTCCCAAGAACAATTGTTTTTGTTTTGTTTTGCCCATTTTTTTTTACCTAAATGAGTCAATTTAGTTGTTTAATTTGTATTATTTTGGTCGCTTCTTTGGCTGTTGCCTTTTAACTTTATTAAGAGCTTTTAGTGTGAACATGTCAGGCTTTTCTCTAAAAATGTGCTTTTTTGCTCTCTTCAGCATGATATGTGTGTTTCATTTCATGTCTATAATGTTGTGAAAGCTAAATAAAGAAATAATTGAATATCTACAATGTTGTGAAATGTTTAATTTAATATCTACAATGTTAAGAAAGCCAAATAAAGAAATAATTTAATATCTATAATGTTGTTAAACCAAATAAAGAAATTATTTAATATCTACAATGTTGTGAAAGCCAAATAAAAAAATAATTTAATAACCAAATAAAGAAAAAAAGAAATACTTTGAAGACGCTTGTTAGCATTAGCTAGCAGCTCGTTAGCATTAGCTAGCAGCTAGCATGTTGACGAGCATGGCTGTGTTTAAAGCAGCTTCTACAAACATCACGTTTTCCTCGTCGCCATCGTCAACATGTTTGCTCCATGTGCGTGCACAATAATATGAAGTCATGGAATATAAAAGATGTAACTTACCACATAAAGGAGTTAATAACTTACGAACAACTAAATAAGTCGTCTTCTTCGTCTACTTCCGGATTCTTCTTCTTCTTCACTTTATGGTGGGTCGCAACCAACGTTACAGGTGCACAGCGCCACCTACTGTATGCACCCAGTGTGTACCCTCAGGTTACAGACTATGTTGGTATGTACATATCAAATATGTATTTACACAAAACCACACATAACAAAAGGGGAGAGAAAAAAAAATAAAAATATATATATATATAATAAAATAAATCAAATAAAACCTATACTTCAAGTATTTTTTTTGGGAAAGGTGATATAAACGTGTTTATTTTATTTATTTATTTATTTTTACTTTAATTTTTTAAAATTTTATAAACCTTTATTTATAAATGTCAACATTTACAAACAGTTGATAAATAATAATCAAAGTAAGTACAAAAACAGTCCAAAACAGCGCCAGGGGGTTGTAAATTCAAAGTAAACCTATACTAAGTATTAAACCTGTGATCTTAAGATATCAAATCAAATCAAATCAAATCAACTTTATTTATAAAGCACATTTAAAATTTACCACAGGGGTAGCCAAAGTGCTGTACAATGAACAGGTTAAAAGATAAAACGAGTACCGAGCAAACACAACACAACACAAACAGAACACGATAAAAAGTAAATAATTAAAATAGAATAAATAAAAACATAAAAACAGGTTCACAGCAGGTGTATTATGGGGCGCCATTGCAGGATGGATATCACTCAGTGTTAAAAGCCATGGAATAAAAGTATGTTTTTAAGAGAGATTTAAAAACAGGAAGAGAGGAGGCTTGTCTAACACTCAGGGGTAGGTCGTTCCAGAGCTTGGGAGCAGCAACGGCGAAAGCTCTGTCACCTCTAAGCTTCAGCCTTGTGTCAGGGACCGTCAACAGCAGCTGATCGGCTGATCTTAAGGATCGGGTGGGGCAGTAAGGCTGAAGGAGGTCGGAGAGATAGGTTGGCGCGAGGTTGTTTAGACATTTAAAAACAAATAAAAGGAGTTTAAAATGTATTGGGTAACGCACAGGGAGCCAGTGAAGGGACGCTAAAATAGGGGTGATGTGCTCACGTCTGCGGGTCTGTGTTAGCAGACGAGCAGCAGAGTTCTGCACGAGCTGCAGGCGGGCGAGGGAGGCCTGGCTAATGCCAACATACAGGGCATTACAATAATCAAGACGAGTCGAGATAAAGGCGTGGATTAATTTCTCAAGATCATGACTTGATAGAAGCGGTTTCACTTTCGCTATTTGGCGTAATTGATAAAAACTTTTTTGAACGACGCTGCTGATTTGTTTTTCGAATTTAAAATCTGAGTCAAACTTTACCCCCAGGTTTGTGACACAGTCGCTGAGATACGGGGTCAGAGTGCCGAGGTCAACGTTGGGGGAGGGAGAGCGACTTGGACCGAACAACATAACTTCTGTTTTATCTTCATTTAGGCTCAGGAAGTTAGCTGAAAGCCAGACTTTGATGTCGTGCAGGCAGTCAATAAGACGTTGAACCGTGTTATTTTGTGCCATGGGAAAATAAATCTGGCAATCATCGGCATAAAAATGAAATGCAATACTGTACTTCCTAAAAATAGAACCAAGGGGGAGAAGGTAAAGCGCAAATAAAATTGGGGCAAGGATTGAGCCCTGGGGGACCCCATGTGGTAAAGGAGCTGTGGACGACATAAAACTGTCTACTTTTACACAAAAACTCCTGTCGGTTAGGTACGACCGGAACCAGTTGAGGGTGGCGCCCTTAATGCCCACACAGTTCTCAAGACGAGTATTGAAGAATATTTAAGAGTACAAAAGCCTTTAAATTGATATCTTTGTTAAATACATTTAAAGTGATTTAGGTAGCCCTTTTTGCCTTTTATATATTTGTATTATTATTATTATTATTTATTAATATTTAATACTCTATCTGTGTTTGCTTTTGTTTACTTTCCTTGTTGTTGATAGTGCCTTGACTGTTGAGTGAACTATAAATGAATGTTTGTTGTTCAATGAAAACAATATTTAAAAAAATGTATATTAAAAAAAAAAATCAGCACATTTCTTCTTCCGGATTCGTTGGTTGATTCCGGTTTAACTACAAAAATTGATACATGAAAGAAAATTCATTTTTTTATTTTTACAGTCGGCTATTCGTCGTTTGTCCCGTGTTAGCAGAAGGCACACCATATCACTACTTTATATGTTGACAAAATTACGAATGTCAGAGCGGGTTGTCGTGGCCGAGTGGTTAAGGCGATGGACTAGAAGGCTACAGTCTAGTGATCCATTGGGGTCTCCCCGCGCAGGTTCGAATCCTGCCGACAACGACTCTCTTTTTCCCTCCTTGTCTATTATTTATTTGATGGTTATCACATTATTTTGATTGTAATAGTATTATGTGAATGCATATGATTGTAATATTATTATGTGAATGCATCTGATTGTAATATTATTATGTGAATGCATTTGTTATTCCCCCAAATAATCATGTTTAAGGCTAAAGCGCGTTACCGACGGTGTCCGACCGTTCAACCAATCAGCGCAGCGTTTCTTACACAAAGTCAACATTTGGCCAATCATATGCCGACATGTTGAAACGAGGACATCCGAATGCGGAAATTGAGGAAAAGAAAGCCAGGCTAAAACGGCACTTACTTTAGCAAACAGAACGAATAACAACAGTAAAAATACAATAATATGATCAATGTTGTTGATAAATATTAACTGCATTTAACATGATGAATAAACGTTAAACCGGAAAATGTCTCCCTGCTGCTGCTCTCATATCAACCAATCAGCACTCCTCTCTTTACACAGTGCCTTCTTTTGGCCAATCACGGATCTCAATGCTGAAATAGACGCGGAAGTGGAAGATCCCCATTCTCCCATTGGATGAATGCTTTTAAATGAATACAATCTTGTAAAACAATAGAATTAAAACAGCATTACATTATTGTCCACATTGAAAGGATGTCTCCACATATTTTGAACACATTTTTATCTACTTTGTATTGTTTCTTACTTTCTTTGATTGATTGATTGAGACTTTTATTAGTAGATTGCACAGTACAGTACATATTCCGTACAATTGACCACTAAATGGTAACACCCCAATAAGTTTTCACACTTCTTTAAGTCGGGCTCCACATTAATCAATTCATGGTACAGATATATACTAACATCATAATACAGTCATCACACAATATAATCATCAGAGTATATACATTGAATTATTTACATGATTTACAATCCGGGGTGTGGGATGTGGAGGGGGGGGGGGGGGGGGGGGGTAGGTGTGGTTGGTATCAACAATCAGCATCAACAATTGCATCATCAGAGAAATGGACATTGAAACAGTGTAGGTCTGGGGTGGAGGTCTAGAAGTAATCTGACTAGCTTGTTCTGGGATGTCTGGAGTCTAGATTTGAGGGATTTGGAGGTGCTAGGGTACCAGGAGGTGCATGCGTAATCGAAAAAGGGTTGAACGAGAGTTCCCGCCAGAATCTTCATGGTGCTTTTGTTGACCAGAGAGGAGATTCTGCACGAGGATGTTGGAAATATAGAAATGTCTTGGATGTTCCTCCATGTGTGTACTGTCAATCTACTTTTCTTTGTACTGTCAGTCTACTTTTATTTGTACTGTCAGTCTACTTTTTTTTGTACTGTCAGTCTACTTTTCTTTGTACTGTCAGTCTACTTCTGTTTGTCTACTTCTGTTTGTACTGTTAGTCTACTTTTCTTTGTACTGTCAGTCTACTTCTGTTTATACTGTCAGTCTACTTCTGTTTGTACTGTCAGTCTACTTCTGTTTGTACGGTCAGTCTACTTTTGTTTGTACTGTCAGTCTACTTCTGTTTGTACTGTTAGTCTACTTCTGTTTGTATTGTTAGTCTACTTTTCTTTGTACTGTCAGTCTACTTCTGTTTGCACTATCAGTCTACTTCTGTTTGTACTGTTAGTCTACTTTTCTTTGTACTGTCAGTCTACTTCTGTTTGTACTGTCAGTCTACTTCTGTTTGTACGGTCAGTCTACTTTTGTTTGTACTGTCAGTCTACTTCTGTTTGTACTGTTAGTCTACTTCTGTTTGTATTGTTAGTCTACTTTTCTTTGTACTGTCAGTCTACTTCTGTTTGTACGGTCAGTCTACTTTTGTTTGTACTGTCAGTCTACTTCTGTTTGTACTGTTAGTCTACTTCTGTTTGTATTGTTAGTCTACTTTTCTTTGTACTGTCAGTCTACTTCTGTTTGCACTATCAGTCTACTTCTGTTTGTACTGTTAGTCTACTTGTCTTTGTACTGTCAGTCTACTTCTATTTTTACTGTCAGTCTACTTCTGTTTGTACTGTTAGTCTACTTTTCTTTGTACTGTCAGTCTACTTCTGTTTGTACTGTCAGTCTACTTCTGTTTGTACGGTCAGTCTACTTTTGTTTGTACTGTCAGTCTACTTCTGTTTGTACTGTTAGTCTACTTCTGTTTGTACTGTCAGTCTACTTCTGTTTGTACTGTCAGTCAACTTCTGTTTGTACTGTCAGTCTACTTCTGTTTGTACTGCTAGTCTACTTCTGTTTGCACTGTCAGTCTACTTCTGTTTGTACTGTTGGTCTACTTCTGTTTGTACTGTTAGTCTACTTTTCTTTGTACTGTCAGTCTACTTCTGTTTGTACTGTCAGTCTACTTCTGTTTGTACTGTCAGTCTACTTTTATTTGTACTGTCAGTCTACTTCTGTTTGTACTGTCAGTCAACTTCTGTTTGTGCAATCATGACAAAAAACACAAAACTTTTGATTCCATCAACATGAACCGATGTTTTATATGTTCAGAGCAATAAATATTTCCACATTGTCTCTCCAATGTCAAAAACAAGGTCACAAGTATTATATTTATATACAGTAAAAATAATCTGTGTGGACACAAACACTATATTGTACACGTACCGGCTCAGAACTATTGTACACGGACCAGCTCAGAACCAAACACAACATTTGTCATTTCATTTCATCACATCTGCAGGGGTTTTTTTTTTCAAAAAGAAAAGGGGTAAAAAAAAAAAAAAAAAAGCAGCCGTCAGAAAAGATTCGTTCCAAAATGAAAAATGTGGTGGTTCGTTCCTGCTGCCAAGAACTGCTCTTGCCTTCAATTGTCCACCTTTGTGTACATTGTGGTGTCATGTTTGTGTACATTGTGGTGTATGATGCACACCTCCATGTTTGTGTACATTGTGGTGTATGATGCACACCTCCATGTTTGTGTACATTGTGGTGTATGATACACACTTCCATGTTTGTGTACATTGTGGTGTATGATACACACCTCCATGTTTGTGTACATTGTGGTGTATGATACACACTTCCATGTTTGTGTACATTGTGGTGTATGATGCACACTTCCATGTTTGTGTACATTGTGGTGTATGGTGCACACTTCCATGTTTGTGTACATTGTGGTGTATGATACACACCTCCATGTTTGTGTACATTGTGGTGTATGATACACACTTCCATGTTTGTGTACATTGTGGTGTATGATACACACCTCCAGATTCATCTACTCATTTATTTAGAATTTTGGAAAATGATGTTTGGCATTTATTTATTTTGCGCTCCTGACATGAACCTGAAGGCAGCGTTCATTTGTGACAAGGTCAGTTCATATGTGACAAGGTCAGTTCATATGTGACAAGGTCAGTGATACGGTGACGTGCCGATCCATACTGACATATCGATATCGGATCTTTATGCTGCAATATTTATCCTCCGATCAAACCATCAATACTTTTGATACTTTAGTGTCCAAACGTTTACTGCATAACCAAGTCCGTCCATAATTCTGCCTGTACTAAAATGTTCAGTTACACATTCATCAGTGTTTATTATGATTGTTGTCATTTTTCAAATCAATTTATAATTTAGTGTTATTTTATGTTTTAATGAACTGACTAATCTTTGTTTATAATTAAGTATGTTTTAATTTGGAGAGCTTTTATTTTTGATTAGGGGTGTTTTTCTACCAAAGGTCAATCACTCTGGGGGCCTTTGTGATATTTCTCAATACAAAAAGAAATGCTAAAAAATGATCATATCTATTTAAAGACACACCTTTGACTAAATGTATTATTATTAATTCATCATTTAAATGTTCAACTTTTTCTCATTCCCATGTATTGCTCTTTTTTTTTTACATTTTAAATAGACATGTTATTATTTGAAAATACACAACTTTTAGACGCGTTTATACGCACCGGACGGGGAAGAAAATGAGCGGTATGGCCACATTCCCCCTTCAAAATAAAGCCCCACAGGACTTTAGATAACACTTCAACCAGGCTTTGAGCAAATAAATGACGGACATTCAAGTAAAAAAGAAAAAGTTCATGAAATTCTGAGGATAAATTTGCTTTTTGTGTCAAAATATTGGGGTCTCTTTTTTTTAGGTTAATTTAAATCATAGAATAATACAAATAAATAGTAATTTGACAGTACTATGTTTATAATATACGAAATGAATGATCAAATTAGATGACATTGTGTAACTTCCTGTGTAAATATGTTTACTCCCCCGCAGAAACGCGTGTTCACGTCTCACGGAATGACGACTTGGCAGCCCATTTAGGTCCATGTGGGAAGTACCGAGAGTGATGTCATCATTTCAAGCACATAAGACGTGCATACAAGTGAGTGGTGCTCAGTCAGCATGTTCACTTACATGCTAGAACACAAGGAAAGTAGAAAACAAAGAAATAATGTCCTTGTTTGGGAGAATATCAACATTATTCTGTGTTGCAAAGACTGATGGACTTAAGAGACATGTCGTCCTCACCTAATATCTTGTGTGAAGGAGAGTACCTAACATCTTGTGTGAAGGAGAGTACCTAACATCTTGTGTGAAGGAGAGTACCTAACATCTTGTGTGAAGGAGAGTACCTAACATCTTGTGTGAAGGAGAGTACCTAACATCTTGTGTGAAGGAGAGTACCTAACACCTTGTGTGAAGGAGAGTACCTAACACCTTGTGTGAAGGACAGTACCTAACACCTTGTGTGAAGGAGAGTACCTAACACCTTGTGTGAAGGAGAGTACCTAACATCTTGTGTGAAGGAGAGTACCTAGCATCTTGTGTGAATGAGAGTACCTAACACCTTGTGTGAAGGAGAGTACCTAACACCTTGTGTGAAGGAGAGTACCTAACATCTTGTGTGAAGGAGAGTACCTAACATCTTGTGTGAAGGAGAGTACCTAACATCTTGTGTGAAGGAGAGTACCTAACATCTTGTGTGAAGGAGAGTACCTAACACCTTGTGTGAAGGAGAGTACCTAACATCTTGTGTGAAGGAGAGTACCTAACATCTTGTGTGAAGGAGAGTACCTAACATCTTGTGTGAAGGAGAGTACCTAACATCTTGTGTGAAGGAGAGTACCTAACACCTTGTGTGAAGGAGAGTACCTAACATCTTGTGTGAAGGAGAGTACCTAACATCTTGTGTGAAGGAGAGTACCTAACATCTTGTGTGAAGGAGAGTACCTAACATCTTGTGTGAAGGAGAGTACCTAACACCTTGTGTGAAGGAGAGTACCTAACATCTTGTGTGAAGGAGAGTACCTAACACCTTGTGTGAAGGAGAGTACCTAACATCTTGTGTGAAGGAGAGTACCTAACATCTTGTGTGAAGGAGAGTACCTAACATCTTGTGTGAAGGAGAGTACCTAACATCTTGTGTGAAGGAGAGTACCTAACACCTTGTGTGAAGGAGAGTACCTAACATCTTGTGTGAAGGAGAGTACCTAACATCTTGTGTGAAGGAGAGTACCTAACATCTTGTGTGAAGGAGAGTACCTAACATCTTGTGTGAAGGAGAGTACCTAACACCTTGTGTGAAGGAGAGTACCTAACATCTTGTGTGAAGGAGAGTACCTAACACCTTGTGTGAAGGAGAGTACCTAACACCTTGTGTGGAGGATAGTTTGGCCACATGGAATAAAAACAAGCACATCTTATGTACACAACATTAATATTTGCATTCACAGCTTCATTTCCCATCATGCAGCAGTGAAAGACATGGTCAAAGTGCATAAACAACAATATATAGTCCATAATAAGTCCAGCTCTCATTTCCTTTTTGTAGGCCAAATATTTCAGAATAAATGAAGAAAAGGGAAAGACTGCTTGTGTGATTAGGGAATGTGAGTAGTCTTTGACCATCCTGCTGTCACAAGACACCGTTTCCACATCCACTATTAGCACATCCACTGTTAGCCTCACAGAACTTTCTGTCAACACAAGCAACACTGTGTGTGTTCACGGACAATGACGCTCCCAACTGTTATTTGTCCTTGGTGCTGACTTATGTGACGTCAAAGGTCCTCAAACTTCTAAACTCGGGGGCCACATTAGGTCAAATTAATACAATTATACATACGTAAATATACATACATATATACGTGTGTATATGTGTATGTATTAGGGGTGTAACGGTACGTGTATTTGTATTGAACCGTTTCGGTACGGGGGTTCCGGTTCGGTTCGGAGGTGTACCGAACGAGTTTCCACACAAACATATGAAGTATTTGCCTAAGCTAAAGTCTTAACAAGCTGCTCTGCTTAGCGCTAACAGCCAATCAGCAGTGAGTATTCAGAGCGCATGTAGTCAGTGCTTCAGTGTCGAGTAGATAGGTGTTTAGCAGGTAATCATCAGGCAGCACACTTTCCCCAAATTAAAATAAACACCTCCCAGTCAACTACTAGTAACATCACTATGAGCCCGTTGACCTTCTAGAAATATAAAAAGTAGCTCAGCTCGCTCGCAGTCCTGGCTTGAGGTGAAGGCTAATTAGCTTTTAGCGTAACGTTAGCTCGTTTTATGGTGTGTGTGTGTGTGTGTTAGCTCATTGTGCGGGTGTGTGTGTGTGTGTGTGTGTGTGTGTGTGTGTGTGTGTGTGTGTGTGTAATCATCAGAGGTGGGACCAAGTCATTGTTTTGCAAGTCACAAGTAAGTCTCAAGTCTTTGCCCTCAAGTCCGAGTCAAGTCCCGAGTCAAGACAGGCAAGCCCCGAGTCAAGTCCAAAGTCAAGACTGGAAAGTCTCAAGTCAAGTCCTAAGTCCTGCATTTTGAGTTTCGAGTCCTTTCAAGTCCTTTTAACCACAGACTAATATATTAACACAGATTGTGTATGCTTTTCAAACGCTGTATTTATTTATTAAAACAAGTGCATTTTAAATTGCAGGAAAGAAAATTGTGCTGACATTGCACTTTATAATAGCACTATTAACCAGTCATTTTAAACATGAACTCATTCCTTTACAGAACAAACACATTGAAAAATAAAGTGCAAATGTACTTATTTGTACAAAAGTGTTAACATTGAAAAAACATGACATATACGTGAACATAACAAAAAAGTTGTACTTTTTATATGTCAGGGCCCTATGCTGCATTGCATTTGCAAAAGACCAAATTAGCCAAGAGTCTGTCAGTCATTTGTGCACGATGGGGGCGTAGTATGATGCCACCATGGCTGAAAACTCGCTCCACTGGAGCACTGGAGGCAGGCACTGCCAAGACTCTCATGGCCACTTGGAACAGTGAAGGAAGAGTCTTCATGTTCAATGCCCAGAACAAAAGGGGGGAGAGAGTTGTTTTGGGTTGGTGCACTACTTGTAAGTGTATCTTGTGTTTTTTATGTTGATTTAATTAAAAAAAGAAAGAAAAAAAAAATTATTTCTTGTGCGGCCCGATACCAATCGATCCACGGACCAGTACCGGGCCGCGGCCCGGTGGTTGGGGACCACTGAGGTAAACAACCAACAGTATGTCAGAAAGCTAGCTAAAACGGTACACATATTCATAATATAGTATACATTTTAACTGACCTTTATTTGACTATTTTTGTCTTTTTTTAGGTGTCTAAAATACGCGGTGCTGCTGACCGCCGTCTAACGTTACGTGTGATATATTGACTAACGTAACCCTGCTTAAAAAAAAATCACTGAACAAAAAGTATGAATAAGGTAGTGAACTGCAACAGATTCCCGTGTTTGCAATAACGTTATAACGTTAGCAGTGAGTTTACAGCCTCACTGATTTAACTACACAGCAAATAAAAGTCACGTTACTTAGCCAATAAACGTTATCTTACATTCAAAACTTACCGTTCTTTGTGCAACTTCAAATGCCGGACGAAGTTGGAAGTTGTTGCCTCTCCATCAGTCATTTTGGAACCGCATGTGTTGCATACTGCAAACCGTTTTGTGTTGACCACCTCGTCATTTTTATACCCAAACGAAATTATTTTAGGTATCATTTTTTGTTCACTGGCGTGTGGTTTGGACATGTCTTCTTCCTGCAATTTGATTGGATGAATGCTGTGTGATGAAAACAAAGTAGATGTAATTTGATTGGCTGTTGTACTGAGAGCACACCAGCTGACACACGCAACGCTGATAGACAAGTACACAATGAAAAATACGGAGCGCTCCCGAATAACTTTTTCATCTTTGGGTTTTGGGGAAAGTAGCAAGTCATGTCAAGTCATGTCAATTCAAAAGGCTCAAGTCCAAGTGAAGTCACAAGTCATTGATGTTAAAGTCTAAGTCCAGTTGCAAGTCTTTTTACATTTTGTCAAGTCCAGTCTAAAGTCATCAAATTCATGACTCGAGTCTGACTCGAGTCCAAGTCATGTGACTCGAGTCCACACCTCTGGTAATCATTAGTAATGCTGCAGCCTAGTTTTGAATGGCAGGGTCCCTGCTATCACATGTTGATAAAAAAAATAACATTTACATCATAAAAATCAACTACAGGCTTCCCAAATGCTGTAATAAAGTAAGCATGATGAGTTGACTTGAAACTGTTTTAATGTTGCACTTTTTATATGTAGAAGAAAAGTTTTGTCATTGTATTTAATCTGAGCAACAACTTGAGGCAGTTTAATGTTGATTAACGTGGGCAGAATTATTATAGTGTTCCCAATGTTAAAAGGATAAAGCCATTGTTTACAAATTTGGTAAATAAATAACCAGAAAATGTATATTTTGTTGTTTTCTTACTGTACCGAAAATGAACCGAACCGTGACCTCTAAACCGAGGTACGTACCGAACCGAAGTTTTTGTGTACCGTTACACCCCTACATGATATATATATATATATATATATATATATATATATATATATATATTTGTATTGATTAATTGTATATATACATATATGTATATATAATGGTAAATAAATGGTAAATAAAAAGAGAATACAACAAATCCTTTTCAACTTATATTCAATTGAATAGACTGCAAAGACAAGATATTTCATGTTCACACTCAGAAACGTTCTTATTTTTGGCAAATAATCATGAAGTTAGAATTGAATGGCAGCAACACATTGCAAAAAAAGGCATTTTTACCAGTGTGTTACATGGCCTTTCCTTTTAACAACACTCAGTAAAGGTTTGGGAACTGAGGAGACACATTTTTGAAGTGGAATTCTTTCCCATTCTTGCTTGATGTACAGCTTAAGTTGTTCAACAGTCTCCCTTCTCATATTTTATTTTCAATGTCTGGACTACAGGCAGGCCAGTCTAGTACCCACACTCTTTTACTATGAAGCCACGCTGTTGTAACACCTGGCTTGGCATTGTCTTGCTGAAATAAGCAGGGGCGTCCATGATAACAACATATGTTGTATGTACCTTCCAGCATGAATGGTGCCTTCACAGATGTGTAAGTTACCCATGTCTTGGCCACTAATACACCCCCATACCATCACACATGCTGCCTTTTACACTTTCACCCTAGGACAGTCCCCATGCTTCTTTTCTTTGCTCCACAGTTTCCAAAAACAATTTGAAATGTGGACTCGTCAGACCACAGAACACTTTTCCACTTTGCATCAGTCCATCTTAGATGAGCTCGGGCCTAGCGAAGCTGGCAGCGTTTCTGGGTGTTGTTGATAAATGGCTTTGACTTTGCATAGTAGAGTTTTAACTTGCACTTACAGATGTAGCGACCAACTGTAGTTACTGACAGTGGTTTTCTGAAGTGTTCCTGAGCCCATGTGGTGATATCCTTTACACACTGATGTCACTTTTTGATGTAGTACGGCCTGAGGGATCCAAGGTGTGTAATATCATGGCTTACCTGCAGTGATTTCTCCACATTCTCTGAACCTTTTGATGATATCACGGAGCGTAGATGGTGAAATCCCTCAATTCCTTGTTGACAAATGTTGTTCTTAAACAATTTGCTCAGGCATTTGTTGACAAAGTGGTGACCCTCGCCCCGTCCTTGTTTGTGAATGACTGAGCATTTCATGGAAGCTGCTTTTGTACCCAATCATGGCACCCACCTGTTCCCAATTAGCCTGTTCACCTGTGGGATGTTCCAAATAAGTCTTTGATGAGCATTCCTCAACTTCCTCACTCTTTTTTGCCACTTGTGCCAGCTTTTTTGAAACATGTTGCAGCCATCAAATTCCAAATGAGCTAATATTTGCAAAAAAATAGGAAAGTTTGTCAGTGTGAACATGAAATATCTTGTCTTTGCAGTCTATTCAATTGAATAGAAGTTGAAAAGGATTTGTTGTTATTCACAGCAGAGGACAACTTGACTGCTGGTGAGGTTTGTACGTCAACAAGATGGTTTGATGGCTGACAGGACAGATTAGACAAAAAACTAACTAAACTGGGGACACTGGTGGTCTGGAGCCGTAGTTTGGGACCCCTGTTTGAAACCATTAAAACTGTTTGAAACCATTAAAACTGTTTGAAACCATTAAATCTGTTTGAAACCATTAAATCTGTTTGAAACCATTAAAACTGTTTGAAACCATTAAAACTGTTTGAAACCATTAAATCTGTTTGAAACCATTAAAACTGTTTGAAACCATTAAAACGGTTTGAAACCATTAAATCTGTTTGAAACCATTAAAACTGTTTGAAACCATTAAAACTGTTTGAAACCATTAAAACTGTTTGAAACCATTAAATCTGTTTGAAACCATTAAATCTGTTTGAAACCATTAAAACTGTTTGAAACCATTAAAACGGTTTGAAACCATTAAAACTGTTTGAAACCATTAAAACTGTTTGAAACCATTAAAACTGTTTGAAACCATTAAACTTGTTTGAAACCATTAAAACTGTTTGAAACCATTAAAACTGTTTGAAACCATTAAAACTGTTTGAAACCATTAAATCTGTTTGAAACCATTAAATCTGTTTGAAACCATTAAAACTGTTTGAAACCATTAAATCTGTTTGAAACCATTAAAACTGTTTGAAACCATTAAAACGGTTTGAAACCATTAAAACTGTTTGAAACCATTAAAACTGTTTGAAACCATTAAAACTGTTTGAAACCATTAAACTTGTTTGAAACCATTAAAACTGTTTGAAACCATTAAAACTGTTTGAAACCATTAAAACTGTTTGAAACCATTAAATCTGTTTGAAACCATTAAATCTGTTTGAAACCATTAAAACTGTTTGAAACCATTAAATCTGTTTGAAACCATTAAAACTGTTTGAAACCATTAAATCTGTTTGAAACCATTAAAACGGTTTGAAACCATTAAAACTGTTTGAAACCATTAAAACTGTTTGAAACCATTAAACCTGTTTGAAACCATTAAAACTGTTTGAAACCATTAAAACTGTTTGAAACCATTAAAACTGTTTGAAACCATTAAACCTGTTTGAAACCATTAAAACTGTTTGAAACCATTAAAACTGTTTGAAACCATTAAATCTGTTTGAAACCATTAAAACTGTTTGAAACCATTAAAACTGTTTGAAACCATTAAAACTGTTTGAAACCATTAAAACTGTTTGAAACCATTAAAACTGTTTGAAACCATTAAAACTGTTTGAAACCATTAAATCTGTTTGAAACCATTAAAACTGTTTGAAACCATTAAATCTGTTTGAAACCATTAAAACGGTTTGAAACCATTAAAACTGTTTGAAACCATTAAAACTGTTTGAAACCATTAAACCTGTTTGAAACCATTAAAACTGTTTGAAACCATTAAAACTGTTTGAAACCATTAAATCTGTTTGAAACCATTAAAACTGTTTGAAACCATTAAACTTGTTTGAAACCATTAAAACTGTTTGAAACCATTAAAACTGTTTGAAACCATTAAAACTGTTTGAAACCATTAAATCTGTTTGAAACCATTAAATCTGTTTGAAACCATTAAAACTGTTTGAAACCATTAAATCTGTTTGAAACCATTAAAACTGTTTGAAACCATTAAATCTGTTTGAAACCATTAAAACGGTTTGAAACCATTAAAACTGTTTGAAACCATTAAAACTGTTTGAAACCATTAAACCTGTTTGAAACCATTAAAACTGTTTGAAACCATTAAACCTGTTTGAAACCATTAAAACTGTTTGAAACCATTAAAACTGTTTGAAACCATTAAAACTGTTTGAAACCATTAAAACTGTTTGAAACCATTAAACCTGTTTGAAACCATTAAAACTGTTTGAAACCATTAAAACTGTTTGAAACCATTAAAAGCAGGATTGTTATGATTATTTGTCTGTAACAAAAAGAGACTCTGTTTCCCAGAATGCACCCTGTTTGGCACCTTGTAGCACGTTAATCTCCTCCCTTGGCAACACGTAGAAAATAGAAGACACTAAGAATGTTCCAAGTGGGCGGGGCTTAGGTAAATATATAAGTGATCTACAAACCCTGTGAGCCACCACTAGAACTCCACAAACACGGCGGTAAAAAAACAAAAATACTTTTAGTTTGATGGCTTTTCAAAGTTACAAAAGAACTTGAGTGACTTTGGGGGCGGAGCTATGGGGTCACCAACTCCGCCCCCCGTGTTCCCTGCATAAGCGTGGACACTCAGTAGCTATTGCGCAAGACATGCATGGCTGTCAATCAAGGACACAAAGTAAGCACAACGCCCCCCCCCCCACCAGTCCAGTAAGTTGAAAGAAGGCGGCGCTAACCGCGGGGGCAGTGGAGGTGGAAATAACACAGGCTAAGTAACTTCCTCTTCCCCGCTTTAAGCGCTCGCCGTCTCACCAGGCGGCCATTTTGATACGTCTGCACTTGCCCGGCCGCTCTCCTCCTCCTCCTCCGCCTTCTTCCTCTCAGCGCCGCCCCACAATGGTCGCTCGCCGCCCTCGCCCTCAGACTCCTCACACGACCGTGCTGATCCGACTGACCGGCTTTGACTTGGGCCCCGGGCCGCCCGCCGCCCCTGGGTGCGGGGAGAGCGGCGCGGCAGACGGCGGCGGTAGCGGGGAGTGCGGCGGCGGGGGCGGGATGGAGGAGAGCTGCGGGTACTGGGGGCCGTAGGGCTGCGGCGGCGTCTGGGTGACGAGGCGTGCCGACGGGGTCTGCGGCGGAGGCGCGGAAAAGATGAAGTGAGTGGACGGGGTGGCGGTGGGAGACAAGCTGAGCGGGGAGTGGTTGTGAGAGTGAGCGTGGGGGTGGGGCTGCGAGTGCGAGATGGTGAGCGGCAACTTGGCGCCGCCGCGGGGATGGGAGTGGTAAAGTCCGTGCGGGGTAAGAGGCGAGTGCGGGGACAGTGGCGGGGGCGTGATGAAACCAGAGACTGCGCTGTAGCGTTGGTGCTGGGCGGCGCCGTGCTGGACCCGCTGCTGCATGTGGGACACGGCGCAGCTGGACGGGCCCTGGCGCCGCGGGACCGACACCCGCTGCATGAGGGGGTGGTGCTGGGGGACGCTCTGCATGTGGTAGCGGTGATGATGGTTGTAAGGCGGGGGAGGAGTCTGCTGCGGCTGATGCCCACTGACTCCGCCTCCTCCACTGTTGCCGTGGCAATACTGGGCGTGCAAAGCCTGGAGCTTGGACGGCGCCCCGCCCGGGCCTCCCGGGTCCAACTGGCCGAGGTTGCCCGATGGGGAGGGGCATGGGGAAGGGGAGGACGGGTGGCCGATGGGCGGCTCGGGAGCGGGGTAGTGAGGCGGGGAGGATATCATCAAAGGACTCAGGGGACTCTGTGGCGTCGGCGAAGTCATCGTCAGGGGACCAGGAACTTTCCCTCGTCGGCTGCCAAAAAAGTTCCCCAGCCGGCCGCCGCCACCGCTCGGCCCAGCAACCATCGCCATCCCGCCGCCGCCCCCAGCCACGCCCCCGCTTACGAGCGGGGAGATGCTCAACGCTCCCTGGTTGTGACAGAGCCCCGGCCCACCACCCACCCCCGTACCGGGGCTCTGAGTAGGGCGGTGCGGCCGGTAGGCTGCCGGGGACGGGGGCGCCATCATGGGGCTGTAGGCCAGGACGCCCCCAGGGTGGTACTGCTGGTGCTGCCGGGGGCTGCTGATGATGGAACCCTGAGAGTCCAGTGAGACAACATGTGGATCATTAAAAACTCAAACAATGTTCTATGCTAACAACATGATATCAACAATTGTTTCCACTCGGGGGCCACACTGGCAGATAACAATGCGTTTGGGGGACATTATCTAAGTGTGTATAACATGATATAATACATAGTGTCAATTCCATTATCTAAGTGTGTATAACATGATATAATACATAAATAAAGTTGATTTGATTTGATTTGATAGTGTCAATTCCAGACCAGAAGTCCCTGCGGACTATAAAAAGTTGCGGCTAATCTAAACATTCTCTAACGGCCATACTGTTTTGTATTCAACAAATAGTTTTCGTAAAGCACTGAAAAAAAAACCCTAAAAAGGTGTGTTGTTGTTTGTGCTATAGTGCCACCTTTTGGACGGGTTCGCTCACTGCAGGTGTTGCGGGTTGAAAATCTACTTCCTGTTTTGATGCCTTGTACCGGAAGCAAAAGCGTCCATAGCGTTTCTACTTGAAAACATTCTCCATTCATCACTCAAGGCAACGCTTGTAAGTTTTGCAATACGACTAAAACAATTCGTACTTACTACACCGTACGTGCTAGCGTAATGTAATGAAACTGCCGTCTTTAGCATTAGCTATCATGCTAACACCTTTACGAGTGTCTGTGTTAGTATTATTAACTAGTGTGGCGTGAGATATCATCTGGTGTGCCGTGGGAGATTATTATTATTATTATTATTATTAACTAGTGTGTCGTGAGATACAGTCTGGTGTGTCGTGGGAGATTATGTCATTTCACCTATTTGGGTTAAAAATATTTTTTGCAAAGCAGTAATTCTAGTCTGCAAATGATGTGTTGTTGTTGAGTGTCGGCAGAGTAACCATGTAATACTCTTCCATATCAGTAGGTGGCAGCAGGTAGCTAATTGCTCTGTAGATGTGGGAAACAGCGGGAGGCAGTGTGCAGGTAAAAAGGTGTCTAATGCTTAAACAAAAAAATAAACAAATGGCGAGTGCCCCTAAGAAAAGACATTGAAGCTTAGGGAAGGCAACGCAGAACGAAACTAAAACTGAACTGGCTACAAAGTAAACAAAAACAGAATGCTGGACGACAGCAAAGACTTACTGTGGAGCAAAGACGGCGTCCACAATGTACATCCGAACATGACATGACAATCAACAATGTCCCCACAAAGAAGGATAAAAACAAGTGAAATATTCTTGATTGCTAACACAAAGTAGATGCGGGAAATATCGCTCAAAGGAAGACATGAAACTGCTACAGGAAAATACCAAAAAAAGAGAAAAAGCCACCAAAATAGGAGCGCAAGACAAGAACTAAAACACTACACACAGGAAAACAGCAAATAAGTCCAAATAAGTCAGAGTGTGATGTGACAGGTGGTGACAGTACACCTACTTTGAGACAAGAGCTATATTGATACAGTACACCTACCTTGAGACAAGACCTATATTGATACAGTACACCTACTTTGAGACAAGACCTATATTGATACAGTACATCTACTTTGAGACAAGACCTATATTGATACAGTACACCTACTTTGAGACAAGACCTATATTGATACAGTACATCTACTTTGAGACAAGACCTATATTGATACAGTACACCTACTTTGAGACAAGACCTATATTGATACAGTACACCTACTTTGAGACAAGACCTATATTGATACAGTACATCTACTTTGAGACAAGACCTATATTGATACAGTACACCTACTTTGAGACAAGACCTATATTGATACAGTACACCTACTTTGAGACAAGACCTATATTGATACAGTACATCTACTTTGAGACAAGACCTATATTGATACAGTACATCTACTTTGAGACAAGACCTATATTGATACAGTACACCTACTTTGAGACAAGACCTATATTGATACAGTACATCTACTTTGAGACAAGACCTATATTGATACAGTACATCTACTTTGAGACAAGACCTATATTGATACAGTACATCTACTTATAGACAAGACCTATATTGATACAGTACACCTACTTTGAGACAAGACCTATATTGATACAGTACACTTACTTTGAGACAAGACTTATATTGATACAGTACACCTACTTTGAGACAAGACCTATATTGATACAGTACACTTACTTTGAGACAAGACTTATATTGATACAGTACACCTACTTTGAGACAAGACCTATATTGATACAGTACATCTACTTTGAGACAAGACCTATATTGATACAGTACACCTACTTTGAGACAAGACCTATATTGATACAGTACACCTACTTTGAGACAAGACCTATATTGATACAGTACATCTACTTTGAGACAAGACCTATATTGATACAGTACACCTACTTTGAGACAAGACCTATATTGATACAGTACATCTACTTTGAGACAAGACCTATATTGATACAGTACACCTACCTTGAGACACGACCTATATTGATACAGTACACCTACTTTGAGACAAGACCTATATTGATACAGTACACCTACTTTGAGACAAGACCTATATTGATACAGTACATCTACTTTGAGACAAGACCTATATTGATACAGTACACCTACTTTGAGACAAGACCTATATTGATACAGTACACCTACTTTGAGACAAGACCTATATTGATACAGTACATCTACTTTGAGACAAGACCTATATTGATACAGTACATCTACTTTGAGACAAGACCTATATTGATACAGTACACCTACTTTGAGACAAGACCTATATTGATACAGTACATCTACTTTGAGACAAGACCTATATTGATACAGTACATCTACTTTGAGACAAGACCTATATTGATACAGTACATCTACTTATAGACAAGACCTATATTGATACAGTACACCTACTTTGAGACAAGACCTATATTGATACAGTACACTTACTTTGAGACAAGACTTATATTGATACAGTACACCTACTTTGAGACAAGACCTATATTGATACAGTACACTTACTTTGAGACAAGACTTATATTGATACAGTACACCTACTTTGAGACAAGACCTATATTGATACAGTACATCTACTTTGAGACAAGACCTATATTGATACAGTACACCTACTTTGAGACAAGACCTATATTGATACAGTACACCTACTTTGAGACAAGACCTATATTGATACAGTACATCTACTTTGAGACAAGACCTATATTGATACAGTACATCTACTTTGAGACAAGACCTATATCGATACAGTACACCTACTTTGAGACAAGACCTATATCGATACAGTACACCTACTTTGAGACAAGACCTATATTGATACAGTACACCTACTTTGAGACAAGACCTATATTGATACAGTACATCTACTTTGAGACAAGACCTATATTGATACAGTACATCTACTTTGAGACAAGACCTATATCGATACAGTACACCTACTTTGAGACAAGACCTATATCGATACAGTACACCTACTTTGAGACAAGACCTATATCGATACAGTACACCTACTTTGAGACAAGACCTATATCGATACAGTACATCTACTTTGAGACAAGACCTATATTGATACAGTACACCTACTTTGAGACAAGACCTATATTGATACAGTACATCTACTTTGAGACAAGACCTAAATTGATACAGTACATCTACTTTGAGACAAGACCTATATTGATACAGTACATCTACTTTGAGACAAGACCTATATCGATACAGTACACCTACTTTGAGACAAGACCTATATCGATACAGTACACCTACTTTGAGACAAGACCTATATTGATACAGTACATCTACTTTGAGACAAGACCTGTAGTGATACAGTACATCTACTTTGAGACAAGACCTATATTGATACAGTACACCTACTTTGAGACAAGACCTATATTGAGACAGTACATCTACTTTGAGACAAGACCTATATTGATACAGTACACCTACTTTGAGACAAGACCTATAATGATACAGTACATCTACTTTGAGACAAGACCTATATTGATACAGTACACCTACTTTGAGACAAGACCTATAATGATACAGTACACCTACTTTGAGACAAGACCTATAATGATACAGTACATCTACTTTGAGACAAGACCTATATTGATACAGTACACCTACTTTGAGACAAGACCTATAATGATACAGTACATCTACTTTGAGACAAGACCTATATTGATACAGTACATCTACTTTGAGACAAGACCTGTAGTGATACAGTACACCTACTTTGAGACAAGACCTATATTGATACAGTACACCTACTTTGAGACAAGACCTATATTGATACAGTACATCTACTTTGAGACAAGACCTATATTGATACAGTACACCTACTTTGAGACAAGACCTATATTGATACAGTACACCTACTTTGAGACAAGACCTATATTGATACAGTACATCTACTTTGAGACAAGACCTATATTGATACAGTACATCTACTTTGAGACAAGACCTATATTGATACAGTACATCTACTTTGAGACAAGACCTATATCGATACAGTACACCTACTTTGAGACAAGACCTATATCGATACAGTACACCTACTTTGAGACAAGACCTATATTGATACAGTACATCTACTTTGAGACAAGACCTGTAGTGATACAGTACATCTACTTTGAGACAAGACCTATATTGATACAGTACACCTACTTTGAGACAAGACCTATATTGAGACAGTACATCTACTTTGAGACAAGACCTATATTGATACAGTACACCTACTTTGAGACAAGACCTATAATGATACAGTACATCTACTTTGAGACAAGACCTATATTGATACAGTACACCTACTTTGAGACAAGACCTATAATGATACAGTACACCTACTTTGAGACAAGACCTATAATGATACAGTACATCTACTTTGAGACAAGACCTATATTGATACAGTACACCTACTTTGAGACAAGACCTATAATGATACAGTACATCTACTTTGAGACAAGACCTGTAGTGATACAGTACACCTACTTTGAGACAAGACCTATATTGATACAGTACACCTACTTTGAGACAAGACCTATATTGATACAGTACATCTACTTTGAGACAAGACCTATATTGATACAGTACACCTACTTTGAGACAAGACCTATATTGATACAGTACATCTACTTTGAGACCCACACTCACCTCCATGGTGCTGTCCAGGGAGCCCACGCTGTTCCTGCGACCTCGCTTTCCTGTCGGCCAATCACAGTGAAGAAGAGAAGACATTATAATGACATCACATTTAGGAGCCATCATGAAAGGACAACAAAGTATTGGGCAGGAAGAAAAAGGGGCGGAGCCTGCTCACCTGTCTCCGAGAGGTCCCTGAGGGAGGAGCTGAGCGCCGTGCGTTTGAGTCCGTCCACCGAGGCGTACGTGTCATCCAGGCTGGGCCTGCCCAGGGTGCCGTTCACCGCCTCCGCCCCGGGCCCGCCCCCCGCCATGGCTCCGCCCCCCGTCAGCGGGGAGGGCCGCATCACACCTTTCTGCTTCTCCAGCTCAGCTGCAGCGGCGTTGGGAGGGACAAAAGATGAGCGGAGGACACGCCCACGGTGGCGAGCACTCACCTTCCAGACGGTACTTCTCCATGTCCTGCACCTCCGCCACGCTCTCTCGGAGGTCAGAGGTGAAGCGAGCGCGGTCCTGCTGGCTCGGCGCCGTGAACACGATGAGAACCTTCCTTTCTCCGCCGGGATTGGCCGACGTCAGCCTGATGGCGTGAGGGTAGTCTGGACAACACAAACAGCGTGAGGGTAGTCTGGACAACACAAACAGCGTGAGGGTAGTCTGGACAACACAAACAGCGTGAGGGTAGTCTGGACAACACAAACAGCGTGAGGGTAGTCTGGACAATTGGAATAGGGGGTTGAATCACCAAAAATGATTCCTGGGCGCGGCCACCGTTGCTGCTCACTGCTCCCCTCACCTCCCAGGGGGTGATGAAGGGTGATGGGTCAAATACAGAGAATAATTTCACCACACCTCGTGTGTGTGTGTGTGTGTGTGTGTGTGTGTGTGTGTGTGTGTGTGTGTGTGTGTGACTATCATTGCTACTTTCACTTTACTTTAGCTTTGACAACACAAACAGTGTTGACAAAGTGTGGCCCCTGACTTCATTTTTACAACGGCCCCTGGCACATGTTAAAAATACTATTAAAAACACAAGAAAACGTTGGCGGTTTTGTCGACTATAAAACTGTCATTGCTCCCAAAATAATACACTTTTTTTATTATGGGCCTGCTGCAATGCAAGCAGCCCATAATATTATTATTATTTATTATTTATTATAATTTATTCTGGGCCTGCTGCAATGCAAGCAGCCTATAATATTATTATTTATTATAATTTATTCTGGGCCTGCTGCAACGCAAGCAGCCCATAATATTATTATTATTTATTATTTGTTATTATTTATTCTGGGCCTGCTGCAATGCAAGCAGCCCATAATATTATTATTATTTATTATTTATTATAATTTATTCTGGGCCTGCTGCAATGCAAGCAGCCTATAATATTATTATTTATTATAATTTATTCTGGGCCTGCTGCAACGCAAGCAGCCCATAATATTATTATTATTTATTATTTGTTATTATTTATTCTGGGCCTGCTGCAATGCAAGCAGCCCATAATATTATTATTATTTATTATTTATTATAATTTATTCTGGGCCTGCTGCAATGCAAGCAGCCCATAATATTATTACTATTTATTATTTATTATTATTTATTCTGGGCCTGCTGCAATGCAAGCAGCCCATAATATTATTATTATTTATTATTTATTATTATTTATTCTGGGCCTGCTGCAATGCAAGCAGCCCATAATATTATTATTATTTATTATTTATTATAATTTATTCTGGGCCTGCTGCAATGCAAGCAGCCTATAATATTATTATTTATTATAATTTATTCTGGGCCTGCTGCAACGCAAGCAGCCCATAATATTATTATTATTTATTATTTGTTATTATTTATTCTGGGCCTGCTGCAATGCAAGCAGCCCATAATATTATTATTATTTATTATAATTTATTCTGGGCCTGCTGCAATGCAAGCAGCCCATAATATTATTACTATTTATTATTTATTATTATTTATTCTGGGCCTGCTGCAATGCAAGCAGCCCATAATATTATTATTATTTATTATTTATTATTATTTATTCTGGGCCTGCTGCAATGCAAGCAGCCCATAATATTATTGCTCATACTTCAACTTTTATTCATCTTGTTCCGCACCTTTCTCTTACGCTTAATAAGAGAACGACCCCCACATATGTTATACCGTCGGAAAGGTCTCGGTAAGGGCAAGAGCGGTACTTCAAGTGGGGTACATTTCGTGTTACCATGGCAACGCTATTTCGAAAACGAATCGCTCTGTGCCCATTGAATAGGTACACACCTTTATAATGGCAAATATTTCCCGCTGACACGTTTTCATCTATTTTTACGCTTATTTTCCTTTTTCAGCAGCCATAAACCTTTGAGTCGTATAACTTGGCATGTGACGCAAGCTAACTTTTATCACGCTCTCGCTGGCTTGCTAACTTTTGGAGTTACTTTTGCTACTGTTTAGCCCAGAGTCATATAACTTGTTAACTGTTAGCATGCAAACCATAGCATGCTAGCAAGATAACTTAGGCTTGCTTAACTTTTTCATCTATTTTTACACTTTGTTTTCTATTTCCGCAGCCGTACACCTTTGAGTCGTATAACTTGGCATATGAAACATGCTGACTGTCACCATGCTATCGTTAGCACACATGCTAAGTGTTAGCACTTTTGTTGTAAACATGCTACTGTTTTAGGCTAGCCCTGTGGCTCATTTTGTACAGTTACACCAAAAACTCTAATCTAATAAGTACGGCGGCTTCCGGGACCCCCGGCCAGCGGTCCAGGGCACAAATAGCAGGCCCAGATAGCGGGCCCATCAAACATTTCTAGTTGTTTATTGTCATTGTTCAAAAAATAATAATGAATCAAAAGCAATGTTGTTATGAATTGTTGATCGACTTATGGCTCCAATTATTTGAAATATCTTATTTTGAAAAAATATTTTCAAAACCACAAAAAAAACGGGGTTTTGTTGAAAAAAAAAAAAAGACTTCATGGCGATGAATGGATCTGAAATGGATCTATGAATATTTAAGTAAAAATAAATAAATATATGACTTATTTTACACACTTAATGACTGGGACCCTTTTGGGTCCCTGAGAGCTTTAATGTTCACCAAATTCCACGGTTCAAATAAATTGGTTTTGTTTCTGCACCGTTTACACAATAAAACAATGATGCAGTATATTGTTACGTTCTGGAAGGTGTGTGTGCACCTGTGTGACAGTAGGTGTATGCTGTGCACGGTTCTTACAGGTGTTCTGGAAGGTGTGCACCTGCATGTCCACCAGTGGGAATGATTGTCGGAAGCTGTAGGTGACAGAAGCCTTCTTCTTCTGGAAGATCTTGGTCACCTGAGAAGGGAGACAGAGATGAGTGCAATACCAGTTTGATCCTCAGGAGGCAGTGTTGACAGGTGAGTAGACTTGAAAGACACTTACTTCCTGTCTAGTCTTCATATTACAACTCAAGCATTAAAATTTTGAGGCACAGTTTGTCCATTTCTGACTTTTTTTTTGGTTCTTTCTTTCCAAATACAACACAACTCCATCAGCAAATACAAAGTGACACCTGTATTGCATATACATCCATAATTAGTGAAGTAAATACAAAGAACTACTGCTCAAGCACCACCAAAAATATACCTTTGAATTTTTTTTATTTAAGAATAGAACTGACTCTTATTGTCAATACCGTATTTTCCGCACTATTAGCCGCACCTAAAAACCACAAATTTACTCAAAAGCTGACAGTGCGCCTTATAACCCGGTGCGCTTTATATATGGATTAATATTAAGATTCATTTTCATAAAGTTTCGATCTCGCAACTTCGGTAAACAGCCGCCATCTTTTTTCCCGGTAGAACAGGAAGCGCTTCTTCTTCTACGCAAGCAACCGCCAAGGTAAGTACCCGCCCCCCTAGAACAGGAAGCGCTTCTTCTTCTACTGTAAGCAACCACCCGACCGCGTAGAAGAAGAAAAAGCGTGCGGATATACCGTACGTTTCATTTCCTTTGTGTGTTTACATCTGTAAAGACCACAAAATGGCTCCTACTAAGCGACAGGGATCCGGTTCATGAAAAGACGCAATCTCTCCATCCGCACACGGATTACTACCGTATTTCACAGCAACTGATATTCCTGTGAACCGCACTGTGGATACAACGGGAGCACGTACGGTGAATATTCGCACCACAGGGAATGAGAAGTCATCCTTCACTGTGGTTCTAGCTTGCCATGCTAATGGCCAGAAACTTCCACCCATGGTGATATTCAAAAGGAAGACCTTGCCAAAAGAGACCTTTCCAGCCGGCGTCATCATAAAAGCTAACTCGAAGGGATGGATGAAGAAAAGATGAGCGAGTGGTTAAGGGAAGTTTAAGTTTACGCGAAGAGGCCGGGTGGCTTTTTTCACGCAGCTCTGTCCATGTTGATATACGTATGTTTGTGATTGCACATTTGCGTACATTTTGGGAGTGAACAGAGTTGTTAGAACGCTGGTTTTTAATATATTATTAAAGTTTGACTGACCTATCTGACTGTTTTTTTGACATTCCTTTAGCGCAGTTAGATGCGGCTTACAACACGGGGCGGCTTATAGGTGGACAAAGTTTTGAAATATGCCGTTCATTGAAGGCGCGGCTTTTAACCCAGGGCGCCTTATGGTGCGGAAAATACGGTAATATCTGGTAGGCCATTTATTTGAGTTCTTGTGAGAATTCTATATTTCCTGGTGTCTTTCTGGTCCCGTTTTGTTTGTTTTGGCTACTGCAGACACGTCTCACCTTCACAACACTCACAGCAAGCAGAGATAAATGTTATAAATGTTTTGTCCACTGACCTATTTTATCCATGTTTCGCTTTCTTTTACTGCAAATAAATATAGACTCCAAATATCAGTTATCTACCTCCTTGACTACCAAGTCTAGATCAATTATATATATATATATATATATTTCCAGTCTTATAAAGGTAAGTAAAGAAAGACGTGTAAAGAAATACAACTGAGGAAGAAAAAATGTTCAAAAGAAGGAACATCAACCATCAACAAAACTTCTGTTTGTTCATGCTGTTAACTATCTGTCCAGCTGCACACGCTGGAAACAAGCAGTGAGGGCAGAATAATCATGGAAGTATTGACAGTGCAGAGTGAAAACTGAGGGGGCAGCACGGTGGAAGAGGGGTTAGGGCATCTGCCTCACAATACGAAGTTCCTGAGTAGTCTGGGGTTCAATCCCAGGCTCGGGATCTTTCTGTGTGGAGTTTGCATGTTCTCCCCGTGACTGTGTGGGTTCCCTCCGGGTACTCCGGCTTCCTCCCACCTCCAAAGACATGCACCTGGGGATAGGCCCCTCCCACCTCCAAAGACATGCACCTGGGGATAAGTTGATTGGCAACACTAAATGGTCCCTAGTGTGTGAATGTGAGTGTGAATGTTGTCTGTCTATCTGTGTTGGCCCTGCGATGAGGTGGCGACTTGTCCAGGGTGACCCCGCCTTCTGCCCGATTGTAGCTGAGATAGGCTCCAGCACCCCTGCGACCCCGAAGGAAATAAGCGGTAGAAAATGGATGGATGGATGGAGTGAAAAGTGATGTAAAACACTCTCTGAGGAATATAAGCTGTGGAGGCACTTTCTGAAGAAACATTCACATTTTGATGTTTGGCCCCTGAGACCTTGGGCTCCTGAAACTGTGGCCCCGCACTGGAGGATACTGTGTGCATGCAACACACAGACTGGTATCAATTATTATTATTAAGACTTAGAGGATACTGTGTGCATGCAACACATAGACTGGTATCAAGGCTGTGGTCCATTCATCATCTCAGTCCTTAATCCAGGATTTTTTCTTGGAATGCAACCAACCTCTATGTGTGTGTGTGTGTGTGTGTGTGTGTGTGTGTGTGTGTGTGTGTGTGTGTGTGTGTGTTACCATGAGAAGGTCGTTGAACAGGAAGACTTCTCTTTGATGGACGCCGCTTCTCTGAGCTCGGTTGGGATCAGGCACCTCGAACAGCTGACAGCAGCACACCAGCCGCCGGTGGGGCAGCGACAGAACCTACCACACGCACACGCACACGCACACGCACACGCACACACACACACACACACACAGAAAGTTGATTAGAGGTGAAGGTGATGAAGGAAGGAGCAGAAAAGATACTTACTGGCTTCTTCCCGACCACCATCCTGTCCACCGCCTGCACCTGAGAGACGTGGTCATCGTTGGTCCTCAGCTCCCACTTCTGGATGCGTCCATAGATGGCCACCAGAAGGTCTCGTGGAATGTCCTGACCGTTGTCCACCCCTGGGTCCAAAGAGAGCTCTCAGGTCTGGTGCATAGCTAGCATGCTCACTGGAAGGTCAGGGCTTTGGACCCAGGCCAAATAAACCTCCATACAACTACACAATGCTGACAAATAAACCTCCATACAACTACACAATGCTGACAAATAAACCTCCATACAACTACACAGTGCTGACATCAATACATTCTGGATAAATAATATTGCTTTCTTCCTGAAGTGTAGCTTTAGTCATAATTTTTGCGCTGAAGAAACTTCTCTATGACTTTAGCTCCTGTAGTGGAATTTCTGACCAAATCAGAAATTGGTCAGACCAACTTTCTTTCTGACCTCTGTACCATTTCTATTATGTTTGGTGAGCGAGGTTTGAATGCATTAGGGAGGACATGACATGGCAGAGCGGGTGGCCCTGACGTTGTACATGTTATCTTGGTTGTTTGTTATGCTGGCCTTTGAACCACCAGGGAACATATAAATAACCAGTTAGACCAAGTCTAGGGTGTGATTCTCGCTTTTCTTTTCCTCTGGAGAAAACTGTCTGTCTGCATGGCAACCCAATCCAACCTTGTACCATCTGATTATGAGTAAATAAAAGTCTTGTATTAAATTCACTTTTGTTCCTGTTTAAAATTTGGACATTTCCACTACACTCCAGACTTGGGTTACTTTGATGATGTCATTAAAGTTAAGTTAAAGTACCAATGATAGTCACACACACACACTAGGTGTGGGGAAATGATTCTCTGAATTTGACCCATCACCCTTGTTCTCCCCCTGGGATGTGAGGGGAGCAGTGAGCAGCAGCGGTGGCCGCGCCCGGGAATCATTTTTGGTGATTTAACAGCCAATTCCAAGCCTTGATGCTGAGTGCCAAGCAGGGAGGTAATGGCTCACATTTTTATAGTCTTTGGTATGACTCGGCCGGGGTTTGAACTCACGACCTACCCATCTCAGGCCGGACACTCTAACCACTAGGCCACTGAGTAGGTACTAGTGTACTACAACTGAGTAGGTACTAGTGTACTACAACTGAGTAGGTACTAATGTGCTACAACTGAGTAGGTACTAGTGTACTACAACTGAGTACCGATGGCGGCCCATACAGACAGATATTCTTTGGCGGCCCTCGAGTGGTTAAGAAACACTGTTTTACATCACTGACAAGATCAAGTGTGACAACATGAGTCACATGTCAAGTGTGACAACATGAGTCAGATATCAACCCTGAAGTTGCTGGCATGGCCATTCTACCAACCGTGCTACACCACATATAGCATATACCATATACCCATATTTTGGACAATGCCATGCTCCCAACCTTGTGGGAACAGTTTGGAGCGGGCCCCTTCCTCTTCCAACATGACTGTGCACCAGTGCACAAAGCAAGGTCCATAAAGACATGGATGACAGAGTCTGGTGTGGATGAACTTGACTGGCCTGCGCAGAGTCCTGA
Organism: Nerophis lumbriciformis; assembly: GCF_033978685.3. NCBI lineage: Eukaryota > Metazoa > Chordata > Actinopteri > Syngnathiformes > Syngnathidae > Nerophis > Nerophis lumbriciformis. Next base: position 77,014,870 of record NC_084548.2, read on the forward strand.
CCTGAACCCCATAGAACACCTTTGGGATGAATTAGAACGGAGACTGAGAGCCAGGCCTTCTCCACCAACATCAGTGTGTGACCTCACCAATGCACTTTTGGAAGAATGGTGGAAAATCCCTACAAACACACTCCGCAACCTTGTGGACAGCCTTCCCAGAAGATATGAACACACTCCGCAACCTTGTGGACAGCCTTCCCAGAAGATATAAACACACTCCACAGCCTTGTGGACAGCCTTCCCAGAAGATATAAACACACTCCACAACCTTGTGGACAGCCTTCCCAGAAGATATAAACACACTCCACAACCTTGTGGACAGCCTTCCCAGAAGAGTTGTAGCTGTAATAGCTGCAAAAGGTCATATTGACCCCTATGGGTTAGGAATGGGATGGCACTTCAACTTCATATGTGAGTCAAGGCAGGTGGCCAAATACTTTTGGCAATATAGTGTATAGTACATTATATAACACTATAATATATTAGTATATATTATATACTGTATGTAAATATAACATATACAGTATATTATATTTTACATTGCTACTATGGTACAGTCTACTTTATACCTGCATTATCTTTTCCATCCTTACACTTTCCATCCTTTGTAACTGAGCTACTGTGTGGAACAAGTTCCCTGGTGGATGAATAAAGTTAGTGTCAGTCTAAGATACTTTCAGTTGAGTTGCTGACTGACCTCGCAGGTTCTTGACGAAGTCGTCCAGCTTCATCTTCCTCTCGGGCTTGACGTTGGGGCTGTACATGTCCGTGTTGAGGAGGATGATGGCGAAGGCCAGGATGAAGATGGTGTCTGGATTCTGGAACTGGCGTATCAGCACCGGGTTGCACACGCAGTAGCGCTGGCTGCAGGGCGAGAGGGGAGTCAAGCCAGGTCGGGCGTGGGGGCCGGGACTGGAGCCCGGTACCTGAAAGCCTCCACCAGCCGCTCCACCCGCTGAGCTTCTCCCTGCACTTTGATCTGAGCCTGGAACTTCCTCAGGGCGTCGTCCAGATCCATGCCGGAGAAGTCCATCTCATCCAGAACGCAGCTGCGGACACAAGAGGCGTGGATGAGCCGCGGTCGCCGTGGTGACGGCGAGTCCTGGTACTCACTCCAGCACGTCCTTGTTGAACTGCTGCCGGCTGCCCAGGAACTCTCCGATCATCTGACGACTCAGACCTTTCCTCTCCAGGATGAACCTGGCGATGCCCACAGGTGTGTCCGACACAAAGCCTCTCTCGATCAGGTACTGGATGCCCTTCTCTGGCTTCCTGACACACACAACATGGATGTCAATCTCTCCATCAGGTACTGAATGCCCTTCTCTGGCTTCCTGACACACACAACATGGATGTCAAAGTCTTGTCCCTTCTTTGCTCTCCTGCAGGAAACACCTCTTAAAAAGGAATTTGTATACAGTGGTGGTCAAAAGTGTACATACACTTGTAAAGAACATCATGTCATGGCTGTCTTGACTTTACAATCATTTCTACAACTCTTATTTTTTTGTGATGTAGTGATTGGAGCACATACTTGTTGGTCACAAAAAACATTCATGAAGTTTGCTTCCTTTATGAATTTATTATGGCTCTACTGAAAATGTGAGGGTCAAAAGTATACATACAGCAATGTTCATATTTGCAAGTTGACCTGCAATAAGGCGCTTTTGGTAGCCATCCACAAGCTTCTGCTTGACCACTTGACCACTAAATTGCTGCAGTTCAGCTAAATGTGTTGACATGGACTTGTTTCTTCAGCATTGTCCACACCTTTAAGTCAGGACTTTGGGAAGGCCATTCTGAAACCTTCATTCTAGCCTGATTTAGCCATTCCTTTACCACTTTTGATGCGTGTTCGGGGTTCAAACATATTGCTGGGTATTGTGGCCAAACAGCTCCATTTTTGTTTCATCTGACCACAGAACTTTCCTCCAGAAGGTCTTATCTTTGTCCATGTGATGAACTCTGAGTGTAAACATAACTTGGCCCGAGGAAAATGAACTATTAACTGAACATCGTAAGAAGAAGTTATTAGGGATAAAGATATGCTGGGGAAGTTATGTGATAAACAGGAGGGGAATGATACAATAATTATATATAAGTTATCACACAACTCTTATGTTTAAAGGCCGTTGCTCTAGTTAGTATCTATTGTGCTGTTTTCTGCTTCGTGCAAGGGCACACAACTTGTTATCTTGTTATCATATGAGGGGTGGCCTCGCCGCAGATGTTTTCTTTGTTTTTGCTTTGCATTTCTTTTACTTGCAGAAACAAATAGCTAATTGGATGTATATATATATATATATATATATATATATATATATATATATGTGTGTGTGTGTGTGTGTGTGCGTGTGTGTTCGTACGAAATAAAAGGTAATTGTTTAATTGTAACATTTCTATTTATTTTTAATGAACAGTGAGCTGATAATGACAACTTTTCGGTCCAGTTATAGAATTTCTTACACTTTTACGTGGCATGTGCAAGTGTTGTATAGACTTGGCATGCAGTTGCCATTCCCAGACATTAGATGGCAGCAGAGTAGCCATTCCCAGACATTAGATGGCAGCAGAGTAGCCATTCCCAGACATTAGATGGCAGCAGAGTAGCCATTCCCAGACATTAGATGGCAGCAGAGCGCACACAGGTAAGTTTTGTAGAGCGACAGCATGTGTGGAAATAAAGCTTCCCTTTGTATGTATTCATTTCAGTTTGTCCTAGGTGTGTTGCCGTAGTCAGGAAGTAGTCTGTGCCATTAGGTTGAATGTGTTGAGTCCTAAAAAGTACTTTAAGTATCGTACTTATTACAAAGCAGTTATTACAAAGCAGCTGTCTCATTGCAACGTGTTTCTAAGTTGTCCTTTTATCAAATTTGGAGGCGTTGACATCGCCATGTAAAAACGCTGATGCTAATCAGTAGCATGTATATGACATGCAGTTAAATTAGCAGTTTGAAAAGGGGAACCTTCTTTTCTATCAGGCATGGAAAAGTGCAACATTACCTAAAGGCTATTAAAATATGTTTGACTGGACATGGGTCGGTAGTACGGACAGAACCTGGTCAGAACCTTTAGGGAGGGTTCTAGTGAGCATGCACAAGTTGAGAGAGGAAAGGGTGCTCCTACTTGTTAAAGAGGTTGAGTCCGATGCGGTAGTGGCGCCGCTGCACCACGTCGTTGTTGAAGGCGGGCGAGTCCCAGCTGTGGCGGCTCTCGCGCTGGTAGGTCTGCTTGCCCAGCGAGGCCACACCCACGGGTTCACGCAGGCTGTCCCGTGACGACGAGCCCGAGCTGCCGTTGTTGACGGTGGTGTCGTCGTTGGAGTTGGTGGTGGTGGAGTTGACGCTCTCGTTGTCGCCGTCGGAGCACAGCAGGTGGTGGTGCAGGTGGTGGTGCAGGTGCGGGTGGTGCAGGTGCGGATGGGCGTCCATGTTGGCGGAGGACGGCGGCAGCGGGGAAAGTGGCGTCAGAGGGGGCACGGGCGAGGAAGGGGGTTCCGGGTAAGCGTGGTGGTGGTGCAGGTGGTGGTAGTGGTGCTGGGGGAAGTGCGGCAGGTAGGCGTGCCCGTGGTGCATCATGTGATTGTACTGCGGGTGGTGGTGGAGGACGGTGGGCAGGTGGGGCAGGGGCGACGGGTGGGGGTGGGCGTGCTGGAGCGGGTGAGGCAGCCCCTGGGGGGGCAGGGTGCGGGCTGAGGGGAGGGGCACAGCAGGGGGGGCGGAGCACCGTGTTTGTCCCTGCGCCGTCACCACCGAGCGGCCGTTGGGTTTGTGTTTGATGGTTCCCTGCGGCGACTCGGCCTCGCTGCTTCCTGCCCCGCCCCCTCCTGGCTCCTCCTCCCCGCTCTCGCCGTCGCCTCCCCGCTGCTCCCTCTGGTCTCCGTGCTCCACCCCTGGCGGCTCCTGCTCGTACACCAGCCGGCCGATAGAGCCTCGCTCGGACCTGGAGACGACAAAGTTTAATAATTGAGCCTCACTCTCTCTCCCCTTCCCCTTTGGCCGTGCTGACCTGTCACTCATGTCCACCGAGCTGTCGCTGGGCGGCTCTATGGTCAAGACAGGAAGGTGCCCTCCTCCCCCGCCTCCCCCGGCCCTGCCCCGGTACTCCCCCCGGCTGCTCCTGCGGCCGGCGTCGCTCCCTCGCTCCGTCTCTCGGCCGTCCTCCCGGCCGCCTCCGCCGCCCCAGTACTCGGCGTCGGAGCTGGAGGCGGGGCATGAGAGGGGTGAGGAGGGGGGTCGGGAGAGGGGTGAGGAGGGGAGGCAGCCGTCGTCCATGTAGAGCGTGACGTCACTGAAGGAGGTGGCCGTGCTGTCCTCGTGCATGCTGCCCGCCTGGCCCACCACGTGGCGGCGTGAGGAGGAGGCGGAGCTTCCGCGCCAGGTGCACTCTCTGTAGTCTTCCTCCTCCTCTTCTTCCTCCTCCTCCTCTTCCTCCTCCTCCTCGTCCTCCTCGTCCTCCTCGCCCTCTCCCCCCGCCTCCTGGGAGTCCTCGCGACCTGACTGGCAGGTGAGAGAGTCGTCCATGGAGTCCGCCAGCGACGTCACCTGACACACACAATTGCAAACTAATCATATAAATAAACATTGATTGATTGATTGATTGTTCTAACTATCGTGGGATCACACTCCTCAGCCTTCCCGGTAAGGTCTATTCAGGTGTACTGGAGAGGAGGCTACGCCGGATAGTCGAACCTCGGATTCAGGAGGAACAGTGTGGTTTTCGTCCTGGTCGTGGAACTGTGGACCAGCTCTATACTCTCGGCAGGGTCCTTGAGGGTGCATGGGAGTTTGCCCAACCAGTCTACATGTGCTTTGTGGACTTGGAGAAGGCATTCGACCGTGTCCCTCGGGAAGTCCTGTGGGGAGTGCTCAGAGAGTATGGGGTATCGGACTGTCTTATTGTGGCGGTCCGCTCCCTGTATGATCAGTGCCAGAGCTTGGTCCGCATTGCCGGTAGTAAGTCGGACACGTTTCCAGTGAAGGTTGGACTCCGCCAAGGCTGCCCTTTGTCACCGATTCTGTTCATAACTTTTATGGACAGAATTTCTAGGCGCAGTCAAGGCGTTGAGGGGATCTGGTTTGGTGGCTGCAGGATTAGGTCTCTGCTTTTTGCAGATGATGTGGTCCTGATGGCTTCATCTGGCTAGGATCTTCAGCTCTCACTGGATCGGTTCGCAGCCGAGTGTGAAGCGACTGGGATGAGAATCAGCACCTCCAAGTCCGAGTCCATGGTTCTCGCCCGGAAAAGGGTGGAGTGCCATCTCCGGGTTGGGGAGGAGATCTTGCCCCAAGTGGAGGAGTTCAAGTACCTCGGAGTCTTGTTCACGAGTGGGGGAAGAGTGGATCGTGAGATCGACAGGCGGATCGGTGCGGCGTCTTCAGTAATGCGGACGCTGTATCGATCCGTTGTGGTGAAGAAGGAGCTGAGCCGGAAGGCAAAGCTCTCAATTTACCGGTCGATCTACATTCCCATCCTCACCTATGGTCATGAGCTTTGGGTTATGACCGAAAGGACAAGATCACGGGTACAAGCGGCCCAAATGAGTTTCCTCCGCCGGGTGGCGGGGCTCTCCCTTAGAGATAGGGTGAGAAGCTCTGCCATCCGGGGGGAGCTCAAAGTAAAGCCGCTGCTCCTCCACATGGAGAGGAGCCAGATGAGGTGGTTCGGGCATCTGGTCAGGATGCCACCCGAACGCCTCCCTAGGGAGGTGTTTAGGGCACGTCCCACCGGTAGGAGGCCGCGGGGAAGACCCAGGACACGTTGGGAAGACTATGTCTCCCAGCTGGCCTGGGAACGCCTCGGGGTCCCACAGGAAGAGCTGGACGAAGTGGCTGGGGAGAGGGAAGTCTGGGCTTCCCTGCTTAAGCTGCTGCCCCCGCGACCCGACCTCGGATAAGCGGAAGAAGATGGATGGATGGATGGATGATTGATTGATTGATTTGGACAACTACTGGACATTTCTGGAGCAGGAAGTAGTTTGTCTGGCTTTTAAAAGTTATCTAGCTAGCGTTCTGAGCTACTTAAAGTGTTCATGCTGGAGCTAAAGTCTGGTTCTCTTAGAAAGGAAAGAAGCTGCTGTGAAAGAAGCATTAGCGCCCCACGCAGGCTTGGAGGTGACCTGCAGGTAAGAGAGAATGTTGTTGACCTGTTTGGTGAAGGAGTCATCCATGTCCTCTGACCCCTGCTGACCTGCTGACCCTTGACCCGGCGGTTGACGCTCATCAAAAGAGTACTGTGAGAGAAAGTGAAGTGTTATTAACTCGTGTGTGTGTGTGTGTGTGTGTGTGTGTGTGTGTGTGTGTGTGTGTGTGTGTGTGTGTGTGTGTGTGTGTGTGTGTGTGTGTGGTCACACACCTGCATCCTCATGTTGGACAAGATGATGCGTGGAGTCATCCTGCTCTCAGAGGCAGAACTCCTCAGCCTCTGGAAGTTCTTGTTGATGCGATATTGTCTGAAGGCCGTCTGGATGGTCTTCGCTGCCCTCCTGGACACAAACTGCCCTCCATACTTCCTCTCCAGCATCTCCACCTGACACATCACACCATATCATAGCAATCACTCTCTCTCTCTCACTCACTCACTCACTCACCTTCTTGTCCTGGAGGTCAGCAGAGAGCTCATAGCTGTCATGGAGGGCCTTGCAGCGTCTGCTGTCCTCCTCCTCCTGCTTGCGGAGAGCCAGGCTGGCCGGCTGTAGGCGACTCCTCTGAGCCCAGAGCAGGCTGGCAGGGCTGGGGGGGGAGGAGTCCTAAAGGGGGAACAGCCAATCAGCTTTCTAGTTTCACGAATCCCACCCACAAGCCACCAACAGGTGTGGTGTGGTCACCTGTGTGTGGGGGGCTCCCAGGGGCCTGCTGGAGGTGGTGTAGGGCTCACAGGGGCCAAAGGGATGGAAGGCAGGCGGGGGGCCGTATGACGAGTCAGGAAAAGGGAGCGACTCCGGACACCTCGGATCAGCTTCCACACTGCAAGACGAGAGGGGTTAGCATGGTAGTGCTTATAAGGAGGAACACACCCAGTCTTCTTTTTACACTTGTAAGACACTTGCTCTTCATGACTCTAATAATACCACCTTAACATTTGACAACCAAACAATTACACTCTATAAAGAATCTGAGTATTATCTTCCACCCAACTCTCTCCTTTGAGTCTCACATTAAGAGTGTTACTTGTCAAGACTTGGTCCTGGGTGTTTGCTTTTCCGGAAGGCAACGGAAAGTTGGCTCGGGCGAGACGGGAATGTAAGTACATAATTCATTTTATAATTACTAAAAGAAAAAGAAGTAAACAAAAGGCGTGCACAATGGCGGAGAACAAACTATGAAACCAAAAAGACTATAAACATGGAACAAAAACTTACTTCGGCATGGGACATGAAGCAGGATCTAAGAGGATGAAGACTCTCACAATATGGACTGGACTCTCACACTATTATGTTAGATCCACTATGGACTGGACTCTTACTATTATGTTAGATCCACTATGGACTGGACTCTCTCACTATTATGTTAGATCCACTATGGACTGGACTCTCTCACTATTATGTTAGATCCACTATGGACTGGACTCTCACTATTATGTTAGATCCACTATGGACTGGACTCTCACAATATTATGTCAGACCCACTCGACATCCATTGCATTCGGTCTCCCCTAGAGGGGGGGGGGGGGGGGGGGGGTTACCCACATATGCGGTCCTCTCCAAGGTTTCTCATAGTCATTCACATCGATGTCCCACTGGGGTGAGTTTTTCCTTGCCCTTATGTGGGCTTTGTACCGAGGATGTCGTTGTGGCTTGTGCAGCCCTTTGAGACACTTGTGATTTAGGGCTATATAAATAAACATTGATTGATTGATGACTCTACACTTCTTTTTACACTTGTAAGACACTTGCTGTTCCAACAGGTGTGTACATGTAACTAAGGTAACGTTGACTGTATCATCATCATCATCATCATCATCATCATCATCATCATCATCATCAGTGAAGTTGGAGCACAAGCAAACGTGGGCACTGCCAAGTACACACACACACACACACACACACACACACACACACACACACACACACACACACACACACACACACACACACACACACTGTTGAGTCATTTTGAACAGCAGTGTGTGTGTGACCATATCTCCTCCATCACTCCTCCATCACTCTTCTATCACTCCTCCATCACTCCTCCTCCATCACTCCTCCATCACTCCTCCTCCATCACTCCTCCATCACTCCTCCATCACTCCTCCATCACTCCTCCTCCATCACTCCTCCATCACTCCTCCATCACTCCTCCATCACTCCTCCATCACTCCTCCTCCATCACTCCTCCATCACTCCTCCTCCATCACTCCTCCATCACTCCTCCATCACTCCTCCATCACTCCTCCTCCATCACTCCTCCATCACTCCTCCATCACTCCTCCTCCATCACTCTTCTATCACTCCTCCATCACTCCTCCATCACTCATCCTCCATCACTCCTCCATCACTCCTCCATCACTCCTCCATCACTCCTCCATCACTCATCCTCCATCACTCCTCCTCAATCATAAGACACTTGCTGTTCCAACAGGTGTGTACATGTAACTAAGGTAACGTTGACTGTATCATCATCATCATCATCATCATCATCATCATCATCATCATCATCAGTGAAGTTGGAGCACAAGCAAACGTGGGCACTGCCAAGTACACACACACACACACACACACACACACACACACACACACACACACACACACACACACACACACACACACACACACACACACACTGTTGAGTCATTTTGAACAGCAGTGTGTGTGTGACCATATCTCCTCCATCACTCCTCCATCACTCTTCTATCACTCCTCCATCACTCCTCCTCCATCACTCCTCCATCACTCCTCCTCCATCACTCCTCCATCACTCCTCCATCACTCCTCCATCACTCCTCCTCCATCACTCCTCCATCACTCCTCCATCACTCCTCCATCACTCCTCCATCACTCCTCCTCCATCACTCCTCCATCACTCCTCCTCCATCACTCCTCCATCACTCCTCCATCACTCCTCCATCACTCCTCCTCCATCACTCCTCCATCACTCCTCCATCACTCCTCCTCCATCACTCTTCTATCACTCCTCCATCACTCCTCCATCACTCATCCTCCATCACTCCTCCATCACTCCTCCATCACTCATCCTCCATCACTCCTCCTCAATCATTTCTCCTCCATTAAGCATCTTTCTTTTCCTCCCTCCTTTCTCCTTCTCTGTCCACCACTTCCTTCCCTCCATTTTCCATCCTCTCCTCCACCCTCCCTCCTCCACCCTTCCTCCTCCACTATGTGCTGGCAGGAAAACCACGTGACCTTCACATCAACATGACCTTGTCTCTGCATGTTGTCAGGACAACCTGCCAACGTCCTCAAAGCACCTCACACACACACACACACACACACACACACACACACACACACACACACACACACACACACACACATACACACACGCACACACACACACACACACGCACGCACGCACGCAGGTTAGTACGTTTTGTGTAACGACGTTTGGTCTTATGATGTTACGTGTTACAATGTTACTATGTTACTTGTTACAATGTTACTTGTTACAACAATGTTGCTTGTTACAATGTTACATATTACTATGTTACGTGTTACAATGTTACGTGTTACAACAATGTTGCTTGTTACAATGTTACGTGTTACAATGTTACTTGTTACAACAATGTTGCTTGTTACAATGTTACGTGTTACTATGTTACGTGTTACAATGTTACTTGTTACTATGTTACTTGTTACAATGTTACGTGTTGCGATGTTATGTGTTACTATGTTACGTGTTACAATGTTACGTGTTGCGATGTTATGTGTTACTATGTTACTTGTTACAATGTTATGTGTTACAATGTTACGTGTTACAATGTTACGTGTTACAATGTTACTTGTTACTATGTTACTTGTTACAATGTTACGTGTTACAATGGTACTTGTTGCAATGTTACTTGTTACTATGTTACTTATTACAATGTTACGTGTTGCAATGTTACTTGTTACAATGTTACTATGTTACGTGTTACAATGTTACTTGTTACAATGTTACGTGTTACTATGTTACGTGTTACAATGTTACTTGTTACTATGTTATGTGTTACAATGTTACATGTTACTGTGTTACTATGTTACGTGTTACAATGTTACGTGTTACTATGTTATGTGTTACAATGTTATGTGTTACTATGTTACGTGTTACAATGTTACGTGTTAAAATGTTACGTGTTACAATGTTACGTCCTACATGCCCAACACACACTTCATCCTCCACAATTTCAGTTATTAGGGTAGGTTGTCTGGTGGTGGAACACACTGAGGACCTCCTTTCATGGTCTTACATGTCCAACACACACTTCACACCTCCATAATTTCAGTTATTAGGGTAGGTTGTCTGGTTGTGAAACACACTGAGGACCTCCTTTCATGGTCCTACATGTCCAACACACACTTCACACCTCCATCATTTCAGTTATTAGGGTAGGTTGTCTTGTTATGAAACACACTGAGGACCTCCTTTCATGGTCCTACATGCTCAACACACACTTCACACCTCCATAATTTCAGCTATTAGGGTAGGTTGTCTGGTTGTGAAACACACTGAGAACCTCCTTTCATGGTCCTACATGTCCAACACACACTTCACACCTCCATAATTTCAGTTATTAGGGTAGGTTGTCTGGTTGTGGAACACACTGAGGACCTCCTTTCATGGTCCTACATGCCCAACACACACTTCCTCCTCCATCATTTCAGTTATTAGGGTAGGTTGTCTGGTTGTGAAACACACTGAGGACCTCCTTTCATGGTCCTACATGCCCAACAGACACTATATCCTCCATCATTTCAGTTATTAGGGTAGGTTGTCTGGTTGTGAAACACACTGAGGACCTCCTTTCATGGTCCTACATGCCCAACACACACTTCACACCTCCATAATTTCAGTTATTAGGAGGTGAAACACACTGAGGACCTCCTTTCACGGTCCTACATGCCCAACACACACTTCATCCTCCACAATTTCAGTTATTAGGGTAGGTTGTCTGGTTGTGAAGTACTTGGAGGACCTCGTTTCACGGTTCTACATGCAACACACACTTCATCCTCCATAATAAGGTGACAAAGCAACGGGGCTGTGAGGCCCCGCCCACGCGCTCAGAAGAAAAACAGGAATGGAAAAAACAGGTGAAAAAACTTTGTCTGCAATTAGGTCTGGTTTCCATGACAACAGCCTTGCTAAAAACAGAAAGGTGTTTTACTTTGGAGTGCAGAGAGAGAGCACATACTAGTTGATGTGTTTAGTACGTCTGCAAGAAAACAGAGTGCATGCTGGGTCACCAGTGCAATAACTACTTTGATGACATTTATTTGAGGGAACTTTTAGGGAGGATGAAACGACCCTCATTAGTTCATCTACTGATTTGTCCAAACAAATCAGTAGATGAACTAATGAGGAGCTTCTGTGTAGCCTTCATCTACACAAATAACAGTGTCTAGTAAGTGGAGGGTTAAAAACATTGAGGATAGGAGGAACGGTGGCTGTAGGCGACCTGCTAGTGTAGTTACTCATCAACTCCACCAGATGGCAGTAGCTGCATGTAGTGCCTTCAAAGTGCTCCTCACAACATCGGTTGTGATGTGTTGTGCTACACAGCCTTGTCCTTTGTCACTTTCTCATGCACTCTACATCATTGCTCAAGGTGAAAAAACAGGCTCTTGTGTTTGTGAGCAGGGACCAGTTTAGAGGGACCAACAGGCACCGTGTGCCCAGTGGGCTCGCTGCGCTCCAAATTACAACACAACGGGGACTCTGGGAAATGTGTGTTAGTCAGCCACAGTGTGTGTGTGTTTGTGTGTGTGTGTTTGTGTGTGTGTGTGTGTGTGTGTGTGTGTGTGTGTGTGTGTTTCCTCGCGCAAGCAACAACCAAATGGCATCAGACCCTGAGGGCCCGAGTGTCATCCTCTTTAGCCCTCTGCAGATGGTCCGCCTCTCGCTGTCATTAGGCCCCGCCCCCTTTTAGCACGCCAATAAAAATGGTCAACCATGACATTCATTTCCAGTGAAAAATGGTCAAACATGACTTCAAACATTGATGGAACACTTCCAACTTTCATCCCCCTGGAACACATGATTTACTTCACTAGTTTCACTAGAACTCCCACATCGCTCGTCCCCATCGTCCTGTCAGAACCTGAAGGACTTGTGGGTTCCTCAAACAAACTTTTCCAAAAACTACTGGTCTTACCGGATTTCAATAGTTTCCGTATTTTCTTTCTGTCATCTACTCCTCCCACAACTTTCAACCATTCCCTCATCCAAATGATGGTCTTAGTCTAGTTTTTCATCCCGGAAGCATTCCTGTTCATTCCCATTTGCACTTCTTTGTTCCACACAATCAAGGACACAACAATTGGAACCCCTGCCACCATTCTCACTTACGGGCTGAAGTTTTCCTCCCCTTGAAACGAAGCTACACTGCAAGGACATGTTCCAAACTATCAGCAGATACATTTGTCACAGTGAAGAAACATTCATTGGCACTAGCTACACTTGAATAATATGGCACTAGCTACACTTGAATAAGATGGCACTAGCTACACTTGAATAAGATGGCTCTTGCTTCACTTGAATAAGATGGCACTAGCTACACTTGAATAAGATGGCACTTGCTTCACTTGAATAAGATGGCACTTGCTTCACTTGAATAAGATGGCACTAGCTACACTTGAATACGATGGCGCTAGCTACACTTGAATACGATGGCGCTAGCTACACTTGAATACGATGGCGCTAGCTACACTTGAATAAGATGGCGCTAGCTACACTTGAATAAGATGGCACTTGCTTCACTTGAATAAGATGGCGCTAGCTACACTTGAATAAGATGGTACTAGCTACACTTGAATAAGATGGCACTTGCTTCACTTGAATAAGATGGTACTAGCTACACTTGAATAAGATGGCACTAGCTACACTTGAATAAGATGGCACTAGCTACACTTGAATAAGATGGCGCTAGCTACACTTGAATAAGATGGCGCTAGCTACACTTGAATAAGATGGCGCTAGCTACACTTGAATAAGATGGCACTTGCTTCACTTGAATAAGATGGCGCTAGCTACACTTGAATAAGATGGCACTAGCTACACTTGAATAAGATGGCGTTAGCTACACTTGAATAAGAAGGCACTAGCTACACTTGAATAAGATGGCACTAGCTACACTTGAATAAGATAGCACTTGCTTCACTTGAATAAGAAGGCACTAGCTACACTTGAATAAGATGGCACTAGCTACACTTGAATAAGATGGCATTTGCTTCATTTGAATAAGATGGCACTTGCTTCAAATGAATAAGATGGCACTAGCTACACTTGAATAAGATGGCGCTAGCTACACTTGAATAAGATGGCGCTAGCTACACTTAAATAAGATGGCACTAGCTACACTTCAATAAGATGGCACTTGCTTCACTTGAATAAGATGGCACTAGCTACACTTGAATAAGATGGCACTAGCTACACTTGAATAAGATGGCACTAGCTACACTTGAATAAGATGGCATTTGCTTCACTTGAATAAGATGGCACTTGCTTCACTTGAATAAGATGGCACTAGCTACACTTGAATAAGATGGCTCTTGCTTCACTTGAATAAGATGGCACTAGCTACACTTGAATAAGATGGCACTAGCTACACTTGAATAAGATGGCACTAGCTACACTTGAATAAGATGGCACTAGCTACACTTGAATAAGATGGCACTAGCTACACTTGAATAAGATGGCACTAGCTACACGCCTTCTGCTGACAACACAGAAGGACACGTCTCCATCTTGTGTACAACTAAAGCTATAAATACTCCCGTCATGTGTTGGGGAGCCAGAAGCCCACCTGCTGCCTCCCACCCTCACATGGAAGCACGCCCATGTTTGGGAATGAAAGAGGCGGAGCCAAAGGGGCAGGCTGTGGAGGACGAGGAGGACGAGGAGGATGAGGAGGATGAGGAGGATGAGGAGGAGGATGAGGAGGATGAGGAGGATGCAGGAAGTGAGAAAGACATGATTGGGTATAAAAGCAGCTTCCATGAAATGCTCACTCATTCACAAACAAGGACGGGGCGAGGGTCACAGGTCAAGGGTCACAGGTCAAGGGTCACCACTTTGTCAACAAATGCCTGAGCAAATTGTTTAAGAACAACATTTGTCAACAAGGAATTGAGGGATTTCACCATCTATGCTCCGTGATATCATCAAAAGGTTCAGAGAATGTAAGCCATGATATTACACACCTTGGATCCCTCAGGCATCAAAAAGCCACATCAGTGTGTAAAGGAAAGGATATCACCACATGGGCTCAGGAACACTTCAGAAAACCACTGTCAGTAACTACAGTTGGTCGCTACATCTGTAAGTGCAAGTTAAAACTCTACCATGCCATTTATCAACAACACCCAGAAACGCTTCGCTGGGCCCGAGCTCATCTAAGATGATACAAAGTGGAAAAGTCTTCTGTGGTCTGACGAGTCCACATTGCAAATTGTTTTTGGAGCAAAGAGGAAAAGAAGCATGGGGACTGTTCTAGGGTGAAGGTGTAAAAGGCAGCATGTGTGATGGTATGGGGGTGTATTAGTGGCCAAGACATGGGTAACTTACACATCTGTGAAGGCACCATTCATGCTGGAAGGTACATACAACATATGTTGTTATCATGGACGCCCCTGCTTATTTCAGCAAGACGACGCCAAGCCAGGTGTTACAACAGCGTGGCTTCATAGTAAAAGAGTGCGGGTACGAGACAACTTTCATTCAGAGAGAGATTCCTCAACACACACACACACACACACACACACACACACACACACACACACACACACACACACACACACACACACACTGTATAGCACAGTTAGCATCTTTGCTGCTGCATGAAGAGAAGTGATAAAGACACACACTGTTTGATGGGCCGACCAGACCCGTCTAGGCAGAGAGCCTGAGCTGGGGCTCCACACAGGGGTTGCTAGGCAACAGGCTGGCTGTTGACTCAGCAGCGGCGCTTCCCGACCAGGCGGCGTGACTCAGTCCATCAACACCCACCACCATCATGGCCATGAGAACATCTTTCTAGCATTCTCCATGCCCACGCTAGCAGCAACTTGAGGTCTGTGTGAGTTTTGCTTTGTCTTTGGCTTTTTTCTGTCCACACAAGCATGCTAGCCACATGCTAATGCTAACATCACAACAATCGGAGTGGCCTTTTCTTTGGATTTTTGTGTCTCAGTGGACATTTCAAGTGACTGCAGACAGTAAACTATTCTACACATTCTCATAAAGTACTAAAATACCGGTACTTTTTTTTGTTTCCATTGACATGGTGCACAATGCTAGCATGCATGCTAACACAAACACAAAGCTAACAATAAAAACATAGCTAGAAATGTTTCAGCTCCTTCTAAACCACACATCTCCGCCGCCATGGTGACAAATAAAGTACCTTTCTTACAAGTAGCATTATCACTGGAGGACGAGGACTAGCTAAATATGCTTCACTGTAGGAGGATACAATAGCTAACTGCTAACACAAGACACTCACTTGTAATGATACCAAGTAGAAGAACTAGTCGTTACTACAATGATTACATCTACATTTTTATACCATCACAAATAATGTAATTGTTTCATGTTTATAAAGTCAGTAGTTACTTCTGCCTACTATAAATGTCTCTTCAAGTACACTCAAGCTGACAAAGTATGGGCAAGTGGCCATTAGAGTTTTATCAGTGACAGAGCAGGAAGGGGCTAGGGATAAGTTGGCTGAAATAAATCATTCAATAATTGGCATTTTGCAAAATGATGGAGATTCATTTGTTAACAGGTGTGTTGTGACTGTTGCCATGGTAACTGCTCGTCGGGAGAAGAAGGTCAGCTACAGTGGTGGTCAAAAGTCTACGTACACTTAAAGAACGTTCCTGATGTTCTTTACAAGTGTACGTAGACTTTTGACCACCACATCAAAGAAGGTCAGCTAAGAAGTGAACACAAATAAAACTTCAGGTGGAAAAAGAAGCCAATTTTACCCCAAAACGCCACTTGGAACTTAGATGAACTTCCATGTGTGACATCTTTTTGTGTCGCCTTTCTGGGCTGCTGACACATCTGATGGGTGTGAAGACACACCAACTGTAGCACCGTGTCATATAGAGCCAGCTCATAGTACTGTAGCACCATGTGATATAGAGCCAGCTCATAGTACTGTAGCACCGTGTGATATAGAGCCAGCTCATAGCACTGTAGCACCGTGTCATATAGAGCCAGCTCATAGTACTGTAGCACCATGTGATATAGAGCCAGCTCATAGTACTGTAGCACCGTGTGATATAGAGCCAGCTCATAGCACTGTAGCACCGTGTCATATAGAGCCAGCTCATAGTACTGTAGCACCATGTGATATAGAGCCAGCTCATAGTACTGTAGCACCGTGTGATATAGAGCCAGCTCATAGCACTGTAGCACCGTGTCATATAGAGCCAGCTCATAGTACTGTAGCACCATGTGATATAGAGCCAGCTCATAGTACTGTAGCACCGTGTGATATAGAGCCAGCTCATAGTACTGTAGCACCGTGTCATATAGAGCCAGCTCATAGTACTGTAGCACCGTGTCATATAGAGCCAGCTCATAGTACTGTAGCACCGTGTCATATAGAGCCAGCTCATAGTACTGTAGCACCATGTGATATAGAGCCAGCTCATAGTACTGTAGCACCGTGTGATATAGAGCCAGCTCATAGCACTGTAGCACCGTGTCATATAGAGCCAGCTCATAGTACTGTAGCACCATGTGATATAGAGCCAGCTCATAGTACTGTAGCACCGTGTGATATAGAGCCAGCTCATAGTACTGTAGCACCGTGTCATATAGAGCCAGCTCATAGTACTGTAGCACCGTGTCATATAGAGCCAGCTCATAGTACTGTAGCACCGTGTCATATAGAGCCAGCTCATAGTACTGTAGCACCGTGTGATATAGAGCCAGCTCATAGTACTGTAGCACCGTGTGATATAGAGCCAGCTCATAGCACTGTAGCACCGTGTCATATAGAGCCAGCTCATAGTACTGTAGCACCGTGTGATATAGAGCCAGCTCATAGTACTGTAGCACCGTGTGATATAGAGCCAGCTCATAGTACTGTAGCACCGTGTGATATAGAGCCAGCTCATAGTACTGTAGCACCGTGTGATATAGAGTCAGCTCATAGCACTGTAGCACCGTGTGATATAGAGCCAGCTCATAGTACTGTAGCACTGTGTGATAAAGAGCCAGCTCATAGTACTGTAGCACCGTATGATATAGAGCCAGCTCATAGTACTGTAGCACCGTATGATATAGAGCCAGCTCATAGTACTGTAGCACTGTGTGATAAAGAGCCAGTTCATAGTACTGTAGCACCGTGTGATATAGAGCCAGCTCATAGTACTGTAGCACCGTGTGATATAGGGCCAGCTTATACTATTCATGTGTTTACTGACATATACTATTCATGTGTTTACTGACGTATACTATTCATGTGTTTACTGACATATACTATTCATGTGTTTACTGACATATACTATTCATGTGTTTACTGACATATACTATTCATGTGTTTACTGACATATACTATTCATGTGTTTACTGACGTATACTATTCATGTGTTTACTGACATATACTATTCATGTGTTTACTGACATATACTATTCATGTGTTTACTGACATATACTATTCATGTGTTTACTGACATATACTATTCATGTGTTTACTGACATATACTATTCATGTGTTTACTGACATATACTATTCATGTGTTTACTGACATATACTATTCATGTGTTTACTGACGTATACTATTCATGTGTTTACTGACGTATACTATTCATGTGTTTACTGACATATACTATTCATGTGTTTACTGACATATACTATTCATGTGTTTACTGACATATACTATTCATGTGTTTACTGACGTATACTATTCATGTGTTTACTGACATATACTATTCATGTGTTTACTGACGTATACTATTCATGTGTTTACTGACATATACTATTCATGTGTTTACTGACGTATACTATTCATGTGTTTACTGACATATACTATTCATGTGTTTACTGACATATACTATTCATGTGTTTACTGACATATACTATTCATGTGTTTACTGACGTATACTATTCATGTGTTTACTGACGTATACTATTCATGTGTTTACTGACATATACTATTCATGTGTTTACTGACATATACTATTCATGTGTTTACTGACATATACTATTCATGTGTTTACTGACGTATACTATTCATGTGTTTACTGACATATACTATTCATGTGTTTACTGACATATACTATTCATGTGTTTACTGACGTATACTATTCATGTGTTTACTGACGTATACTATTCATGTGTTTACTGACATATACTATTCATGTGTTTACTGACATATACTATTCATGTGTTTACTGACGTATACTATTCATGTGTTTACTGACATATACTATTCATGTGTTTACTGACATATACTATTCATGTGTTTACTGACATATACTATTCATGTGTTTACTGACATATACTATTCATGTGTTTACTGACATATACTATTCATGTGTTTACTGACATATACTATTCATGTGTTTACTGACATATACTATTCATGTGTTTACTGACATATACTATTCATGTGTTTACTGACATATACTATTCATGTGTTTACTGACGTATACTATTCATGTGTTTACTGACGTATACTATTCATGTGTTTACTGACATATACTATTCATGTGTTTACTGACATATACTATTCATGTGTTTACTGACATATACTATTCATGTGTTTACTGACGTATACTATTCATGTGTTTACTGACATATACTATTCATGTGTTTACTGACATATACTATTCATGTGTTTACTGACATATACTATTCATGTGTTTACTGACATATACTATTCATGTGTTTACTGACATATACTATTCATGTGTTTACTGACATATACTATTCATGTGTTTACTGACATATACTATTCATGTGTTTACTGACATATACTATTCATGTGTTTACTGACATATACTATTCATGTGTTTACTGACATATACTATTCATGTGTTTACTGACATATACTATTCATGTGTTTACTGACGTATACTATTCATGTGTTTACTGACGTATACTATTCATGTGTTTACTGACATATACTATTCATGTGTTTACTGACATATACTATTCATGTGTTTACTGACATATACTATTCATGTGTTTACTGACGTATACTATTCATGTGTTTACTGACATATACTATTCATGTGTTTACTGACATATACTATTCATGTGTTTACTGACATATACTATTCATGTGTTTACTGACGTATACTATTCATGTGTTTACTGACATATACTATTCATGTGTTTACTGACATATACTATTCATGTGTTTACTGACATATACTATTCATGTGTTTACTGACATATACTATTCATGTGTTTACTGACGTATACTATTCATGTGTTTACTGACATATACTATTCATGTGTTTACTGACATATACTATTCATGTGTTTACTGACATATACTATTCATGTGTTTACTGACATATACTATTCATGTGTTTACTGACATATACTATTCATGTGTTTACTGACGTATACTATTCATGTGTTTACTGACATATACTATTCATGTGTTTACTGACATATACTATTCATGTGTTTACTGACATATACTATTCATGTGTTTACTGACGTATACTATTCATGTGTTTACTGACATATACTATTCATGTGTTTACTGACATATACTATTCATGTGTTTACTGACATATACTATTCATGTGTTTACTGACATACTATTCATGTGTTTACTGACGTATACTATTCATGTGTTTACTGACATATACTATTTATGTGTTTACTGACATATACTATTCATGTGTTTACTGACATATACTATTCATGTGTTTACTGACATATACTATTCATGTGTTTACTGACGTATACTATTCATGTGTTTACTGACATATACTATTCATGTGTTTACTGACATATACTATTCATGTGTTTACTGACGTATACTATTCATGTGTTTACTGACATATACTATTCATGTGTTTACTGACATACTATTCATGTGTTTACTGACGTATACTATTCATGTGTTTACTGACATATACTATTCATGTGTTTACTGACATATACTATTCATGTGTTTACTGACATATACTATTCATGTGTTTACTGACATATACTATTCATGTGTTTACTGACATATACTATTCATGTGTTTACTGACATATACTATTCATGTGTTTACTGACATATACTATTCATGTGTTTACTGACATATACTATTCATGTGTTTACTGACATATACTATTCATGTGTTTACTGACATATACTATTCATGTGTTTACTGACTATACTATTCATGTGTTTACTGACATATACTATTCATGTGTTTACTGACATATACTATTCATGTGTTTACTGACATATACTATTCATGTGTTTACTGACATATACTATTCATGTGTTTACTGACATATACTATTCATGTGTTTACTGACATATACTATTCATGTGTTTACTGACATATACTATTCATGTGTTTACTGACATATACTATTCATGTGTTTACTGACATATACTATTCATGTGTTTACTGACATATACTATTCATGTGTTTACTGACATATACTATTCATGTGTTTACTGACATATACTATTCATGTGTTTACTGACATATACTATTCATGTGTTTACTGACATATACTATTCATGTGTTTACTGACATATACTATTCATGTGTTTACTGACATATACTATTCATGTGTTTACTGACATATACTATTCATGTGTTTACTGACATATACTATTCATGTGTTTACTGACATATACTATTCATGTGTTTACTGACATATACTATTCATGTGTTTACTGACATATACTATTCATGTGTTTACTGACATATACTATTCATGTGTTTACTGACATATACTATTCATGTGTTTACTGACATATACTATTCATGTGTTTACTGACATATACTATTCATGTGTTTACTGACATATACTATTCATGTGTTTACTGACATATACTATTCATGTGTTTACTGACATATACTATTCATGTGTTTACTGACATATACTATTCATGTGTTTACTGACATATACTATTCATGTGTTTACTGACATATACTATTCATGTGTTTACTGACATATACTATTCATGTGTTTACTGACATATACTATTCATGTGTTTACTGACATATACTATTCATGTGTTTACTGACATATACTATTCATGTGTTTACTGACATATACTATTCATGTGTTTACTGACATATACTATTCATGTGTTTACTGACATATACTATTCATGTGTTTACTGACATATACTATTCATGTGTTTACTGACATATACTATTCATGTGTTTACTGACATATACTATTCATGTGTTTACTGACATATACTATTCATGTGTTTACTGACATATACTATTCATGTGTTTACTGACATATACTATTCATGTGTTTACTGACATATACTATTCATGTGTTTACTGACATATACTATTCATGTGTTTACTGACATATACTATTCATGTGTTTACTGACGTATACTATTCATGTGTTTACTGACATATACTATTCATGTGTTTACTGACATATACTATTCATGTGTTTACTGACATATACTATTCATGTGTTTACTGACATATACTATTCATGTGTTTACTGACATATACTATTCATGTGTTTACTGACATATACTATTCATGTGTTTACTGACATATACTATTCATGTGTTTACTGACATATACTATTCATGTGTTTACTGACATATACTATTCATGTGTTTACTGACATATACTATTCATGTGTTTACTGACATATACTATTCATGTGTTTACTGACATATACTATTCATGTGTTTACTGACATATACTATTCATGTGTTTACTGACATATACTATTCATGTGTTTACTGACATATACTATTCATGTGTTTACTGACATATACTATTCATGTGTTTACTGACATATACTATTCATGTGTTTACTGACATATACTATTCATGTGTTTACTGACATATACTATTCATGTGTTTACTGACATATACTATTCATGTGTTTACTGACATATACTATTCATGTGTTTACTGACGTATACTATTCATGTGTTTACTGACATATACTATTCATGTGTTTACTGACATATACTATTCATGTGTTTACTGACATATACTATTCATGTGTTTACTGACGTATACTATTCATGTGTTTACTGACATATACTATTCATGTGTTTACTGACATATACTATTCATGTGTTTACTGACATATACTATTCATGTGTTTACTGACATATACTATTCATGTGTTTACTGACATATACTATTCATGTGTTTACTGACATATACTATTCATGTGTTTACTGACATATACTATTCATGTGTTTACTGACATATACTATTCATGTGTTTACTGACATATACTATTCATGTGTTTACTGACATATACTATTCATGTGTTTACTGACGTATACTATTCATGTGTTTACTGACATATACTATTCATGTGTTTACTGACATATACTATTCATGTGTTTACTGACATATACTATTCATGTGTTTACTGACATATACTATTCATGTGTTTACTGACATATACTATTCATGTGTTTACTGACATATACTATTCATGTGTTTACTGACATATACTATTCATGTGTTTACTGACATATACTATTCATGTGTTTACTGACATATACTATTCATGTGTTTACTGACATATACTATTCATGTGTTTACTGACATATACTATTCATGTGTTTACTGACATATACTATTCATGTGTTTACTGACATATACTATTCATGTGTTTACTGACATATACTATTCATGTGTTTACTGACGTATACTATTCATGTGTTTACTGACATATACTATTCATGTGTTTACTGACATATACTATTCATGTGTTTACTGACATATACTATTCATGTGTTTACTGACATATACTATTCATGTGTTTACTGACATATACTATTCATGTGTTTACTGACATATACTATTCATGTGTTTACTGACATATACTATTCATGTGTTTACTGACATATACTATTCATGTGTTTACTGACATATACTATTCATGTGTTTACTGACATATACTATTCATGTGTTTACTGACATATACTATTCATGTGTTTACTGACATATACTATTCATGTGTTTACTGACATATACTATTCATGTGTTTACTGACATATACTATTCATGTGTTTACTGACATATACTATTCATGTGTTTACTGACATATACTATTCATGTGTTTACTGACATATACTATTCATGTGTTTACTGACATATACTATTCATGTGTTTACTGACATATACTATTCATGTGTTTACTGACATATACTATTCATGTGTTTACTGACATATACTATTCATGTGTTTACTGACATATACTATTCATGTGTTTACTGACATATACTATTCATGTGTTTACTGACATATACTATTCATGTGTTTACTGACATATACTATTCATGTGTTTACTGACATATACTATTCATGTGTTTACTGACATATACTATTCATGTGTTTACTGACATATACTATTCATGTGTTTACTGACATATACTATTCATGTGTTTACTGACATATACTATTCATGTGTTTACTGACATATACTATTCATGTGTTTACTGACATATACTATTCATGTGTTTACTGACATATACTATTCATGTGTTTACTGACATATACTATTCATGTGTTTACTGACATATACTATTCATGTGTTTACTGACATATACTATTCATGTGTTTACTGACATATACTATTCATGTGTTTACTGACATATACTATTCATGTGTTTACTGACATATACTATTCATGTGTTTACTGACGTATACTATTCATGTGTTTACTGACATATACTATTCATGTGTTTACTGACATATACTATTCATGTGTTTACTGACATATACTATTCATGTGTTTACTGACATATACTATTCATGTGTTTACTGACATATACTATTCATGTGTTTACTGACATATACTATTCATGTGTTTACTGACATATACTATTCATGTGTTTACTGACATATACTATTCATGTGTTTACTGACATATACTATTCATGTGTTTACTGACATATACTATTCATGTGTTTACTGACATATACTATTCATGTGTTTACTGACATATACTATTCATGTGTTTACTGACATATACTATTCATGTGTTTACTGACATATACTATTCATGTGTTTACTGACATATACTATTCATGTGTTTACTGACATATACTATTCATGTGTTTACTGACATATACTATTCATGTGTTTACTGACATATACTATTCATGTGTTTACTGACATATACTATTCATGTGTTTACTGACATATACTATTCATGTGTTTACTGACATATACTATTCATGTGTTTACTGACATATACTATTCATGTGTTTACTGACATATACTATTCATGTGTTTACTGACATATACTATTCATGTGTTTACTGACATATACTATTCATGTGTTTACTGACATATACTATTCATGTGTTTACTGACATATACTATTCATGTGTTTACTGACATATACTATTCATGTGTTTACTGACATATACTATTCATGTGTTTACTGACATATACTATTCATGTGTTTACTGACATATACTATTCATGTGTTTACTGACATATACTATTCATGTGTTTACTGACATATACTATTCATGTGTTTACTGACGTATACTATTCATGTGTTTACTGACATATACTATTCATGTGTTTACTGACATATACTATTCATGTGTTTACTGACATATACTATTCATGTGTTTACTGACGTATACTATTCATGTGTTTACTGACGTATACTATTCATGTGTTTACTGACATATACTATTCATGTGTTTACTGACATATACTATTCATGTGTTTACTGACATATACTATTCATGTGTTTACTGACATATACTATTCATGTGTTTACTGACATATACTATTCATGTGTTTACTGACATATACTATTCATGTGTTTACTGACATATACTATTCATGTGTTTACTGACATATACTATTCATGTGTTTACTGACATATACTATTCATGTGTTTACTGACATATACTATTCATGTGTTTACTGACATATACTATTCATGTGTTTACTGACATATACTATTCATGTGTTTACTGACGTATACTATTCATGTGTTTACTGACATATACTATTCATGTGTTTACTGACATATACTATTCATGTGTTTACTGACATATACTATTCATGTGTTTACTGACATATACTATTCATGTGTTTACTGACATATACTATTCATGTGTTTACTGACATATACTATTCATGTGTTTACTGACATATACTATTCATGTGTTTACTGACATATACTATTCATGTGTTTACTGACATATACTATTCATGTGTTTACTGACATATACTATTCATGTGTTTACTGACATATACTATTCATGTGTTTACTGACATATACTATTCATGTGTTTACTGACATATACTATTCATGTGTTTACTGACATATACTATTCATGTGTTTACTGACATATACTATTCATGTGTTTACTGACATATACTATTCATGTGTTTACTGACATATACTATTCATGTGTTTACTGACATATACTATTCATGTGTTTACTGACATATACTATTCATGTGTTTACTGACGTATACTATTCATGTGTTTACTGACATATACTATTCATGTGTTTACTGACATATACTATTCATGTGTTTACTGACATATACTATTCATGTGTTTACTGACATATACTATTCATGTGTTTACTGACATATACTATTCATGTGTTTACTGACATATACTATTCATGTGTTTACTGACATATACTATTCATGTGTTTACTGACATATACTATTCATGTGTTTACTGACATATACTATTCATGTGTTTACTGACATATACTATTCATGTGTTTACTGACATATACTATTCATGTGTTTACTGACATATACTATTCATGTGTTTACTGACATATACTATTCATGTGTTTACTGACATATACTATTCATGTGTTTACTGACATATACTATTCATGTGTTTACTGACATATACTATTCATGTGTTTACTGACATATACTATTCATGTGTTTACTGACATATACTATTCATGTGTTTACTGACATATACTATTCATGTGTTTACTGACATATACTATTCATGTGTTTACTGACATATACTATTCATGTGTTTACTGACATATACTATTCATGTGTTTACTGACATATACTATTCATGTGTTTACTGACATATACTATTCATGTGTTTACTGACATATACTATTCATGTGTTTACTGACATATACTATTCATGTGTTTACTGACATATACTATTCATGTGTTTACTGACATATACTATTCATGTGTTTACTGACATATACTATTCATGTGTTTACTGACATATACTATTCATGTGTTTACTGACATATACTATTCATGTGTTTACTGACATATACTATTCATGTGTTTACTGACGTATACTATTCATGTGTTTACTGACATATACTATTCATGTGTTTACTGACATATACTATTCATGTGTTTACTGACATATACTATTCATGTGTTTACTGACATATACTATTCATGTGTTTACTGACATATACTATTCATGTGTTTACTGACATATACTATTCATGTGTTTACTGACATATACTATTCATGTGTTTACTGACATATACTATTCATGTGTTTACTGACGATATACTATTCATGTGTTTACTGACATATACTATTCATGTGTTTACTGACATATACTATTCATGTGTTTACTGACATATACTATTCATGTGTTTACTGACATATACTATTCATGTGTTTACTGACATATACTATTCATGTGTTTACTGACATATACTATTCATGTGTTTACTGACATATACTATTCATGTGTTTACTGACATATACTATTCATGTGTTTACTGACATATACTATTCATGTGTTTACTGACATATACTATTCATGTGTTTACTGACATATACTATTCATGTGTTTACTGACATATACTATTCATGTGTTTACTGACATATACTATTCATGTGTTTACTGACATATACTATTCATGTGTTTACTGACATATACTATTCATGTGTTTACTGACATATACTATTCATGTGTTTACTGACATATACTATTCATGTGTTTACTGACATATACTATTCATGTGTTTACTGACATATACTATTCATGTGTTTACTGACATATACTATTCATGTGTTTACTGACGTATACTATTCATGTGTTTACTGACATATACTATTCATGTGTTTACTGACATATACTATTCATGTGTTTACTGACATATACTATTCATGTGTTTACTGACATATACTATTCATGTGTTTACTGACATATACTATTCATGTGTTTACTGACATATACTATTCATGTGTTTACTGACATATACTATTCATGTGTTTACTGACGATATACTATTCATGTGTTTACTGACATATACTATTCATGTGTTTACTGACATATACTATTCATGTGTTTACTGACATATACTATTCATGTGTTTACTGACATATACTATTCATGTGTTTACTGACATATACTATTCATGTGTTTACTGACGTATACTATTCATGTGTTTACTGACATATACTATTCATGTGTTTACTGACATATACTATTCATGTGTTTACTGACGTATACTATTCATGTGTTTACTGACATATACTATTCATGTGTTTACTGACATATACTATTCATGTGTTTACTGACATATACTATTCATGTGTTTACTGACATATACTATTCATGTGTTTACTGACGTATACTATTCATGTGTTTACTGACTATTGATACTATTCAT